>NW_008824283.1:8581543-8606185 GCF_000699105.1 Pygoscelis adeliae | reverse complement strand
GGGAGGCGCGGGCCCCGCGGGGCCGCCAGGCCGCGGCCCCGCAGGATCCAGGTAGATCGGTCCGGCTTTTACCTTTCTCCTTCGGCTTCCCTGCGCGTAGGGCTGGTAGCTGGGCTGTTTCCTGGTCTCGCAGAAAGAGGCAGTGCTGAGTTAGGAAGACAAAAATAGACCTTTACAGAGAAATATAGGGATTGTGTGCGCGGTGGGGAGGGAGAGAGGAGAGCGGCACCCGGCTGGTTTCCAGGAGGAGCCCTTTCCTCCCTCTCGTTGCATGTTAGGCATTTTTGCACAGATTTCTCCCCCCCCACCCCCTCCCCGCCGGGGCACGGTTACCTCTGCCGCCTGCGCTCCGCATCTCTTCTGGGGAGCAAACAGACCAACTCCGCTGTGATCAGAAAGCGGCTAGAGACCATTTTATGCGAGCAAGCCGGGGGGGAAGAAGAGAAGAGAAACCGTCGCAGGGACACACGGATATAAAGACTTGACTTCTGCCTTCCCCCCCCCTCCCCTCCCCCTTGTAAATACTAAATCTGTAAAGGCAACGGTTTGACATCCATCCTAAGCAGCGGCTATGGGGTGTTTGGGCAACAGCAAAACGGAGGATCAGCGTATCGATGAGAAAGCGCAGCGAGAAGCCAACAAAAAAATAGAGAAGCAGTTGCAGAAAGAGAGGCTGGCTTATAAAGCGACACACCGCTTGCTCCTGCTGGGTAAGGAGGAAGGGGGCAGAGGTGGGGGACGGGGAGAGGAGGGCGAGGAGGGGGCATCTGCCCCAGCCCGCCTGGGCGGCAGGGCGCAGCGGAGAGGGGAGATGTGTGCGTGTGAGGTATGAAAAATGTAGGCTGTTGTATTGAGCAATATGCGAGACGTCCACAGATTGAGCTCAGCGCCTGAGCCACATGGATGCATACATACAGAAATGCTGCCGGAGGTGGGAGATGCTGTCGCGTCCAAAAAAAACCCACCCCAAACCCCCAGCCTGAACCGTGTATCACAATGTTCTCCCTTTCCTTCTTTCTCTTTTAGGGGCTGGTGAGTCAGGAAAAAGCACTATTGTGAAACAAATGCGAATCCTACATGTCAATGGATTTAATTCAGAGTAAGAATTATTGACACTTTGTGACTTATTTTTCGTTAAATATTGGAAACAGGTTAACGCACAGTAGGCTAGGAAATTTCTCCTCGCATCCCCTGCGTTTTGGTGGCTTGACACTGCGTTTTGGGGGAGGGAGGGGAGGAAGGGGAGCGAGAATAAGGAAATTACTGCTATTGTATATTTGCATTTTCTCCTTCTGGCCCCTGTACTGTATTTTACACTGTTGCTACTGCAGCGCTTGACAGGCCCCTGTGTAGCAACAACATGGCGACTACTTTTTACATAGAAGCAAATAACTAAATATTGCATCTGTCTGTAATATAAAAATACATGTCAAGTCATATTCAGGATGACAGTGGCTGTTGTTTTTCCGGTATTGGGGTTAGTGTAAAACTGAAACTAATTTTGCACGTTTGTTAGAAATCATTCTGTTTTCTGAGGCTACATCATTTTCTCTCTGAAGAATTCTTTGCCAGAAACTATTATTAATCCATAGCATTAATTTTAGATGTCTGTTGGCCTTCAACTACGTATTGTTAATTTAGAGCATGTTTACAGCATGCTGTAGAAACGAAAGAATGACTTCCAGTTCCATCAGGGGAGGCTTTGCGGATGTGGCTATGATTGTCTGATTTAAAAAAAATATCAGGGATGAATGTGCATTGCTCTTCATACTACGTGAGAAAGGGATAAGAGGAAAAATGTATTTGTCTTGCTGTTCTCTTCAGTTGGTATGTTGTAATGATTGAAGAGCAGATAAACAAGCGATCGGTGAAAAAAAAATGCAACTGACTGAACTGCTTTGGAAGAAAAATCAAAGTGTTAATATTTCTGTTTTAATGCAGAGAAAAGAAACAGAAAATACTGGATATTCGGAAAAATGTTAAAGATGCGATTGTGGTAAGAACACACTTTATACTGTTCCTAAATGCTTGGGTGTACTGGAAATGATAAGGATTGTGCTCTCCAAGATTGTGCTGAGAGAAATCCCATTTTGCTGATGAGATTGGATTATCTTCTTATTGATCCTGTATCCTAGATTTATCCAGATTAATGTGTTTGTTTTTGTTTTATCCAATTCTAGACTATAGTTTCAGCTATGAGCACTTTAATACCCCCAGTTCCATTGGCCAACCCAGAAAACCAATTTCGAATGGACTACATCAAGAGTATAGCTCCTCTTTCTGACTTTGACTATACACAGGTAAGAACAGAAACCACTGATTTATTCTGCTTCAAGGGGGAACGCGTTGCTTCACTTTGATTGACTTAAATGTTGTTGTTTTTTACTTTTTGGAAGATGGTCATGGGAAGAGCTTATGCCAGCATTACCACTGGGTTAACCTTCTTACAAGACTGGGGTGGTTGCACCTGTTTTAGTGGTGCAAGGTTTTGTTGTTTCTGATTTCTTTGCTGCTGTTTGTAAATGCTGTTTCTGCATTTAGTTCTTCTCTTCAAAACTTCCGATATAATTATACATATTGACACTGCAAATAAGACTTTGTTGAAAGCTGGTTTCCTGCGTGGAATTAGATGCAGGATGTCAGTCTGAGGAGTTACAGTCTACCTACAGAAAAGGATATAAAAGGAAATAAAAGGATAGAGTGGCCCCAGTGGTGTTTTCCATATTTATTGCACTTCAGAGTGGAAACTCGCGTAAACGGTGGTCAAGTAAGGTGGTTTGCCTCCTTATGTATTTATTGTAGTTGGCATAAGCAGAGGTTTACTTTTATGTAAACGTTGCCATCTTTTGATACGGAATCATTAGAAAATTAAGGATTTCTCTATAGAGGCTACTCTTTTGTAGACAAATGAGAGATACCTTTTGGATTAACTTGCATAGGCATCTTATGTTTGTTTATTTTTATCTTTTTATGTTATTATTTGTAGGAACATGCATAGAGTGTTTTCTGTTTTATGCATGACATAAAAGCAAGGGCATAGACCTTCTGAATATTATAAGGAATTTATTTTTGCAGTAGCAGAATTTTTAATTTGCCTTAAAATGATATAGAGAGCAATTCGTTATGGATACAGTAAGGACTAAAAAAATCTTCATTCATTGGCTAAATGATTGCGAGTTGTTCATGCTATCAATATTACCAAAGAAGCCATTTACAATAGAGTGTCTTTAGGTTATTATAGCTTCAGGGTGGAAGGGGGAGAAGGGGAAGAGTCGTTTCTTTATTATATAACTCATATTCTCTGGTGTGTGGTTTTGCCTCTGGTAAACCTACCACTTTCAAGGTTCAAGAGAAAGAAAAAATATCAGACATCTTATACGGTTAGAATTTAACACAGAATGCAGATGTTAAGAAAACAACTGCAAGGTACACCCACATATTGCATAATTGCTTAATTGGTGGATGTAAGTTAGTGAAAATGAGAAACTCTTTTTAGACGTGGAATGTGAGTTTGACATGAAATATTTGTCTTATGCAGGTATTACAGTTCTGAGGCATTTGTTGCTCATCTTATCTCTTTTTTTTGCTTGAATTTTGACTCTTATTTGTTTGGCTAAAATAAATGGTGGCATATATCCTTTGCAATTCTCTATCGTACATCTGTTTTTCTGGGGTAAAAGAAAACTAAAGTGGACTTTTATAGAACTGGAGATATTTGTTTATTTATTGTTTACAAAATTTCTCCTTTTTCACAGAAGCTGACTATATCTGGTCAAATTTAACTCACTGATATTTTATAGAGGGGAAAAACTTACTCTTCTTGGAGGGGAAAAAGAATAGGGCCTAGTGGACTGTGAAACAAGTAATAATTCATTTGAAATCCTGATTCAAAGTCCATTTTGGTTTAAAATTTTTAAAAAATGATAACTGTGTTTTCTAATTAAGTAGGATTTCTGCTAATACCACCACATTATTTGAAATAGTGTCAAATAATAGTCCTAATTGAAAAAAAAAAGTTGTTACAAGCTTAAAAAAAGAAGAAAAATTTATTGCTGGTTTAGAAATAAATATATGTGTCACTTTCATCTATTCCCTCCTGTTTTCTTCTCTGCTCAACTCATAGGTTTAATATTCGTAAAATGTGTCATCTGGCTAGATACTTTTTTTAAATTTTATTTTATTTTTTTGGTTTTTGTTGGTTTAGTATGTTGTTTCTCTCCAGGATGATGTGTGAGCAAGAGAGATTGAAAAAAAAAAAAAAAAGTGCTATTGTGCTTCAGGGCTTGATTCTACTCCAGTTTAAGTCAATGATAACTTCAAGTAAAATTACGTTTCCAGCTGAAATAACTTTTGACCCATTTAGTATTTTTGGATAAGGACAAATATAAAAATAAATACTTGGATAGTAATCAGTTACACATCCTTTACTAAGCATTACTGATTCTCTAATTAATAGCTGATGTATGGAATAAGGCCTTCTGAGCCAGAGAAACCAATACGGTATTTAGTAGTAGACATTCAGGACTTGCGGTTCTATCATCTGTACTTAAAAACAGTTGTAAAGGAAAAATGCTGACTTAGGCAGTGCTTAGGTGTTGCCTCTGGGGTAAATTTTGGCACATTGTAAAACGTGACAAAGGTTACCCTTCTTCCTTTGAATGAGGGAAGAGGCAGTTTTGGGGGTTTTTACAATATGGATGGTAATGAGCTGTTAAAGACATAGCCCTTGGTGTTGCAATATGAATTACAGATGTGTTATTTTTTGGATGAAGTTAGCCATGTAATCTTTGTCGTAAAAATCAATGTATCTTAGCTGAAGATGCATTTCAAATACATTGGATGCAAAATGTGGGAAAATGACTGCACTGTATCATGAGTCTTTAAAGAGAAATCCCTGCAAAAACTTCACTGATGGCACAATATGGCCAACACTCATGAGGCACTAATTTGAATATATTTGTGACATATTGGGTATGCTTGCATATGCATTCTTAAATTGCATCAAAATTAACTGATATGCATTTAATTGTGAAAATTGTCCTATAAAATAAGTGGATTTGAAAATACTGATTTCCTGAGGGTGAAATCATACTCTCAATTGCAATTTATGACTGAAATGCCAAGAACTTGAGTAAGGATGGGATTCACATTTAGCCTCAGATATGTATTTTGGGTTTTTGTTTGGCTGTTTTTTTAATTACATAGCTCTCTACAAAATGTAAGCAGAACATCTTACTTAGTAGTGATATAAATTTTAAAACAAATGGTTTTCTCTTTACAGCCTTTTAACATTCCTTTAAGAGTGTGTGGAGTGCCGCCCCCAATAGTTTTACTTACTTTCAAAAGATTATTCTTTAATTTGGTTTTGTTATTCTACCTTGATGATTTATCTAGTTGATATAAAACAAAATCAAAGGTTCCTTGATTTCTTTTATAATTTTTATGTTACCTTTCATTTCTTTTATTAAAAGACTGTACAATTTTTACAAAAAATTTCCTGGGTGACTGATGTGGTCTATTTCTATAAATCATAAGATTTAAGGCTAGAGTTTTTACAAAGATAATAAATGTGAATAAAGCAAGTGTCCTCTGTAGTTTCTTCCTTGAAGTTGTGAAAGGAATCAAGATAAATTTTCATCTGATGACTAGTTTAGGTGTTACCTGAGCTCCATATTCCTGGGTGGAATCATCAGAAGGTCTTTAAAACTGAAATGCACGCACACTATATCGGAAAGGATATTTTATTATTTTTGGCAAAGTGTTGATTGATATTTGCTAAAGTTAACAGGAATTGACCTGCGCCATTTTTAATCCTTTATTGATGGGGATTTCTTTTGTCCTTTGTGAATCAGAGTGAATGTATTAAAGGCATATTATGCTGGTAACTGTGGAAAAAACATGGTGTATTATGTAAGTGTGTGTTTACTCAAGTTCAGTTGTCTTTATTAAAGTATTTGAATTTTGTGGGCACTACAAAGCTGCATTACCCTTTGTCTTCCCCAAAAATGTAGTCAAATTAAGTTGCTTTTCATAATACACGTCTTGGATCAAGTTCATCCGATCAATTATGTGTAGGTATATAGCAGGTAGTCAATTAGCTACCACCAAACTATATAGTGAAGTGTTTGGCTATACGAACCAGTTACCAGTGAACGTGAATCATTTGCTTAATAGAGAACATGTAAACACCCAGGTTTTGGGGAGCGGGGAGAGTTTTCAAAAGATTCATTTCCTTTGCTAAGAATGTAGCAAAGTATTTTGCTGAACCTTCATAAAACAGTGAATTGTGCAAATGTAGTCCCTTGTGCTGATTTTAGAATGTGAGTTTTAAAATAATTTTAAAAGCTATTTTATCAATCAGGCAAGCTCTTTAATTTAGCTCTTAAAAGTGAAATGTTAATGTGGGCATTGACAGGGAAACTGCTTTAGATTAATCTGGTCTGTGGTTTGTTCTACATTTTCAGATATTGCAGTTTGAGTTCAGTTCGATGACTTTAATTTTCCTCCACATTTTCTTCTTAAAAATCAGGACTTTGTATTGTAATGTAAAGACACAAGAAAGAAAGAAAAATATTTCTGGTCAGAATTTGAAGTTACGTAGACTTCCGTTAGGCATTTCAAATTTTTATGAGACCTAGTATTCGAATTCAAACTCGTGTTGATGCCTGATGATGGCTGGTTTTCACAGTGTGTACCTCAACATTTGAAGTAACTGGAAATCTTGCTCAAATGAAGTGTATCACTGGGCTGTAGAAAATCGTTATCCTAAATAAATGCTTAAATAGAAGATTAAAAACATGATAAGTATGGTTCATAGGTGGTTAAACTTGCTTGGGTTGTGCGGTTAATGCTGTGACTTTAATATCCTATTTGACCACAATGTGTTTAAGTTTCCCTGTAATATGTACTTGATGTAGCCCAAAGGAGTTACAAAATAGCTTCATCTTACGTTTTTCGATTTTCACATACCTTGCAGTATTTCCATGTTTCTCAGGAGTGTGAAAATACACTATGTTTTACATGAAAATATCATAAAAGAAAAGAGAGAATATGGTGAATATTGCCACTCCAATGGCTTCACTTGATTTTTCTTTCTATCTAGATTTTTACTTTAGGGCTTTGTTTACCGTTTTGGGTAGAATGAACGGCCACAAGCTTTTATAATTACCTGTGATTGTGATATTTAACGTTACTACAGTGCCAAGTCAAAATTAACTTTTAAAAATCAATTAGACTTAAAAATTCATTTGCCTTTTTTGTGGTCGAAGATGCACACTGGTAGTTCTTCATTTGTTCTTATTTCACAAACGCAGAAAGGATCTGGAAGGCCAGATAATGATTAAATTGTATAGGTCCAACAACATTACTACTACCCTGAATTAATAACGTTTGAAAAACTAATGAAGAAGGCTGTCAGAGAAGGACAGCTGAAAATGCTGCCAATGCTAATGTAGTTGTTGGCAACTCTTTAGTCTTCACACAAAAGTTGAAATTGTCAACAAGAATGGTATTGAAAAGTAGTGGATATTGGGGAGAAGTAGCAATTAGGTAACAGATGAAATTTCTTTGTTGTGATAGCACTTGTTTTTATGCTGTACACTAACTATTAATTAACAGCAGATATTGAAGTTGAGCTCTTTTCATGTTAAGAGCAGATTCTGCTGATGCCCCGCAGATACCTTTCCTTCCGTATGAAATACCTGTTTGCATACAGATGTAGCGTAAGTGTGTCTGGTTTTCATTAAATCGGCAAGCCAGGTCCCTAATGTTCTGATTAGTCAATGTTAAAGTACAAAATTATAAACATTTCGTATGTGAGATGAAGAATATACTTCAATGTTACGTGCTATTTTGTTCTTATTCTTATTCCCTGTAAGCATTAAGTTTGCTGTTGATGGATCAGTCAATTCAGTAGTGCTTTCAGAAACAATCAGTTGTTATGTTAACTGTGTAGTTTCAAAAATACAAAACTAGAACTGGGATCATACTACAAACAAGTATAGGGCAATTTTGTGGAAAAAAAAGAAAAAAAAAGAGAAAGAAAAGAAAAAAAGAAAAACCAAACCAACAATCCCTCAAACCCCCAAACTTCTCAAATTGATGATACATACTGGAACTGTAAAAGTGTAAAATTCTACCATGATTTTCTTTAATTCCTTTATTTTAATTCCTTAATAAATACTCTGATTTTACTGAAAACACAACTGGGTCTTCAAATTGAAGTGGTTTGTTTAAAGTACAGCTCTTCTGTGAGGCTCAGGATTTCTTCCTTAAAATACACGGTTTGTGTTTGGGGGGTGCTTGCTTTAGGATGAAGGAATTCCTTGTGTTCAAGCTAAAGTAAGTTTTTTGCTTTAGTAAAACACTACTCTGTTTAATAAAAGCGTAACAATGTATTTCTTCCTCCCCTTGTTCCAAACTCACTGAAGCACAACTGTTAACAGTTTATACCGATGATAAGTAAATAATTAAATTTGTGTCCCAGGAAAGGAGCTCAGGGATCTACTTAGGCCCCCAACAATTAACAGCAGAAATACTGAGATTGGGAGCCATAGGAAGCCCCGTGCATAATCACAAATGATGCACAGCTAACAAATATAAGATGTAGTCAGAAAAAAAAGAAAATAAACAGGTATTAAATTGTGTTTGTTTCTAGGTCTTCCTATCTCAATGTTTTTAAGAACAGATTCAACTTTGAAATATACAGAAAAAATTCACCTTTCCCACGTGTATTTGCCTTTTTTAGAATATATTTTTGCATAGCTTACAATGTAAAATAATGAATTTTAATCTGAAAAGACAATTATTTGAGAAAATCTTATGAACAATGCTGCTTATGAATCAAGTGCAGTGTTACATTCAATATTATAACATCATAGTAACACCAAATTAAATGTTTGCTATCTTATATTGTGAATCTGATTTCCCAGATAGTGGGGTGGTATTCACACTTTAGCCAGCCTGCCTTATTTATTATCATCACATAACGCAGAGACTTTCACTGTGAAACTGGAAAAATATTGTCGTTTATTGTTACTGCTAACTAAAATTAATTCTGTAGTCTCAAATTGTTGACATTTACTGATACTACATATTACTAATAATACAAATTAGTTGGAGGTTTTTTGAAAGTCAAGCCAGCATCCAGTCAAATACTGTAAATTAATAACAATAAATGTCACATTCTGTCTTTTTGTGCTACAATTTTAGCTGAAAACTTCATATACTTCTATCACACTTTACAAGGATAAAAATATTTTTACATCTAAATCTGGTTATTTGATTTGATGGCAACGGGAAGACTAATAACTTGAATTATCATTTTAAGTAGGAGTGACTGATTATCCTCACGGAACCAAAAATGTATTACAGAATCACTTATGAGCTTTAGAATATTTTTGTTCATCAAGTATTTTTCAGTGTATACCCTAATTTTAAATTAAAGAAAGGCGGAAGCGATAGGTTAAAGCCTGTACTATCATTATCTTTGTACTGGCCACAGGTCTGTGAAGCATGCTGATTTATTTTAAACTGTGGCTGCTTTGGGGGGCTGCTGTTTTGTATTCCTTCGCAAACACGTGGCTGCTGCAAAGGTATCTCCCAAAAGCAATTCTGCGATGTGCAGGTGGCAGCAGTCCTTCTCCATCCCAGGCGGTAAGATTGGGAAAACCAGCTGAAGGAGTAGCGTTGGTCACTAGGTAGGTGCCTGATGGAGATGTGGTAGCCCGGTCAGAATAACAAACTGATCCTGATTCCCAGTCTTCCTTCAAGGAAGAAACAGGAAAGAAATTCTTGCAATTTTCAGCACTTAGGTTGAGTTGCACTGAAATCTCTAGAAAATTTAATTACAAATTAGTACGTAGTTTATTAAGACTTAACATGCACTTAAAAACGTTTGCAAGAACTTTGCTTGTTTGTTCCCTCATGTGTAAATCAAACTGAATTATAATGAGAGTAGATGTAAATACATGCAAAGGGTAACCACACTCTTAATGAAGACACGCTATCCAATTAGTCCGAGGATGATGAGATTTCAGACTTTTACAAGTGGCAGTTTTCAGAGGAAGGGTAGTGAAATATTTAATGAATTGTCATTATTTATAAACTACATTAAAACAGATTTTCCATCACAGCCAGAGAAAAGGTAAACATAGCCGAATACGTTTCACAATTGTCCTCATTATCAAGTAATTATTTTAATCTCTTAAGCCAAAGATAGTAGCTTGATGTACTGCTTTTGCCATTTTTGAGTGCTCTGTAAAAGTAATGTGTTTACTAATCAGGGAGAATCTTTTTTTCACTTCAGTGGCTGCGATAAAAATATAAATCATCATATGCATACGTACTGTCACTGAAGCCAGTGGAGACCTATGGAACAGAGGATATCACTTAAATAATAACAGTGTCATGATTTAGAGTTTCAAAGAAGTGAATGTTCATCTGCACAACAGCCAAGAGCTGCGTCCCCTTTCTTCAGCACGTGTTGAGATTTGTGTTTCAGTTTCTGAAATAGTATTGAGCGTTGCCAGCTTAGACTGCTTATTTTTTTTCATCACCTCCATAGCTTCATCCATTGCTTGTACTTACTGTCAACAGTGGATTATCTTTTTCAATGTCACTATAGTCTGCACCAACAGACAGGGTATTTTGTTTGCAGAAGGTAGCGACCTGAGCTGAGGAATAGAGAACAAGCGAAACAGTGTGAACAGAAGACTGTGTGTATACCTTGCATACAATGAAGTAAATAAGTTGAAAACCAAAAAATATTATGAACAATTTTTTTCCCCTGAGTATCTAAGAAGCTCTTTACGATAAATGTAAATAGGACTCTAAAGCAGAGGAAAGGCAAGAACAATGCACATTTGCAGTTAACTGCTAAAAGCTTCTGTAAAATGTTTATGGTTTTGTTCTGCCACCTATTTTATGTAATTTGCCTTTCTGTAGTTAAAGGGATTCAATTCAAGCGTTGTAGTTAAGTTCTAGGACCTTCTCTTTAAAAGGAGTCAGGAGGGGAATGTAATTTGTACAACATGGTTTTAAGTTTATATTGTCTTTTACTTTGGAAACTCTTGCAATAGTTTCTTGGAACAGAGCTACCTCTGGTTGTAAGCACGCCAGCTATCACTTGAAGCATGCAGATTATGGTTTCTTGCTTTAAATCAGTAGATTAATTTTGGTTGGTTTAAAGTGCACTCTTGTAATTAATCTACTAGTATTTGTTTTAAAAACCTATGCTGGATGTTTTGAAAGGATATTTATCCTTAGGCAAGAAGAATATTGGAATTTTTGTCTGTTATGTCGACGTTAGAGATGAACTTTGCCTTTTAAATCTTTTAAAAGTAAACGTTTTCTGACACTTCTGCCAATTCATTCCATTTGAGTTTTCTTATTGCTGTCAGTAGGACTTAAACGTATTTTAATGCAAATAATTATCCCACTGTTTTGAACTGCAAAATTGTTTAGCAAGATAAAATAGGCTAAAGACATGCAAGCCCTCTTATCTCTTAATTTGGTGAACGCTTTTTGATCACGTCCACCCTCACTTCCATAGGATGTTAAGTGACAGAGCTGTGCAGATCATTCTTTTCTTAACATACACCCACATACTTTCTTTCATAGGAGCTAAATAATATCAAATTTAAGAACTGTCAGGTAGGAAAACAAGAAAAGGCAAAGAATGATTAAGTAAAATAGGGGAAAGTGTATCCTCACTTCCCGCTGTACAGACGACTAACTACCCCCTTGCCTGCAGACCTGCAGCTGACCATGAATAGCAGCAGGACCTGGTTGTCAGTCAGCTCCAGAGTGCCTTCGGTGCAGGCTGTGTGCCTCGAGGAGTTCCCAGCCCCAGGCAAAAAGAAAAGGCGGAGGAGAAATGTAAATGAAAAAGGCTATGCAGTGAATATATGGTCACTTATATTTTGTCATTGGATAGAGGAAGAGGTCAGGCATCTCCACTTGCTGCTGAAACCGTGTCATTAATTATCAGATTCTCAGCAGGTATCGCAGGAGAGTGAGGCTTCATGGCAGGATCTGTAGCCTTAAACGTTTGAGTGAGAATATTCTTTCTGGCAGGCAGGTGTCCTTTAACTTGAACTTTAGCTTCTCCTTCCTTCTCATGATGTCAGTGTTGCCTGTTCCTTTTGGGAAGGGCAGACTTGCATATTTAGGATAATGTACTTTTAATTTAACAGTAGAGCTTTTATTTTTCCAACCCTAGAATTATCATTTCTAATCGTTGTTACCTGCTGGATTTCTCTTTAGATTTTAACAGCAGCAAACTAAACATGCTAACTAACTAACAACAGTGTGGGCATATTATGGACCAAAAGAGTAATTAGCCAGGGAATGCGTAAGTCAGAAATTATAATTAAAAAAGAAGTCTGCGGATCAAAAATCACGTCAGTAGAGGAAGACGGCCCTTGACGTTTCTGAAAGCCAGCCATTCGAACCACAGAGGATTTTCACTGTATTTTGAAGAAATAAGGAATTAGATTTGGTTCTTGGCCTTCAGTTCTACAGAGCAGGTTTTGATTCTTCCCACTGATGAATGAAACCCTGGCAAGAAGTAAAATGTTCCATAAATACAGAAGTCATCCTAAAAACCTATATTCCCTAGGGTCTAATCTTGCAAATACTTAAACGTATGCATATATGTGGACCTAAATGCACTGTTAATGTACTGCTAGCACAGCATTCATGCAGCTGAGCTTCCGGTTATGCAGTGATGTTAATATCAAAATCACAAATACTTTCAATTGAAAAACAAAACAAGCGAATCATTTCTCCCTGTTAAATTTATATTTGGGAGGTTGGTGAGCACTTTTATGGATTTTCTTGGGGGTGGGAAAAGTTGTGTAGGTTAAAGATTGGCACAAAACTTGAAATAAGCAAAATCTTTTTCAGATAAGTGACAGTTCTCTGGATGCTATTAAGCTGTGAACAGTAGGTCTTTTCAATAATCACTGTGATTCATTTTCATATTGTGGTTTTTTTTTAATAATAATATCTTTAAAAGGCTTACTGAACAGTAGGCTGCACCAGTATAACTTTCTGTGCAGAAGGAAAGGTTTTGCACACAGAATCTTAGATAATTTACCTTAAATGGATTTGCACAGCTCGATAAAACCATAGGAAAACTGTACCAGCTCAGATCATGGGTTCATTTAGCACTGAATCTCATCTCTGACCAGGGCCAATAGTGAAACTGGAAAAAGAGTTTAAGAATGGGGCAAGCATATAGTAGTATTTCCCACATTTATTCTCCTGGTCACCACAGATTTATGGCTGAGGTATTTTTTGACTGGGAGTGGTATTTCTGTACTTAATAACTTTGATGGACTTTTCTTACAGGAATTCATCTTTCTTTTTTTTTTTTTTTCCCCCCAACCTGTGTGAACTTTCAGTTATGGCAGTGAGTTCTGCAGTTGAAGTAAGTGTTGTATGAGGAAGAAACACTTGATTGATTTTCCTTTTTTTTTTTTTCCTTTTTCCCCAAGCCTGCTACACACTGGTCTTCCCTGGTTTGCCTGTTAGAAACATTTCATTTTTTCCACATTGCCCTTCTCATTGCATATCATATCCCTCCAAATATTTATCTTTCCACTTAAGGAGTCTATTTAATTGGTTCTCTCACAGGACTTGTTCCATATCTTTGCTCATTCTTGTTGCCCTTCCATATATCTTCTAGTTTTACTAGACCCTGTTTGCAATGAGAGGCCAGAACTGCACACAGTATTCAAGGTGTAGGTACCTTGTGGATTTATACAGTAGCGTTATGTTTTCTTTTTCATTCTCTAGTCCTTTTCCAATAATCCCCAAAACTGTTTGCTTTTTTTTGGACATGGGTTGATATGTTTATAGAATTAAAGTAGACGATTTTGTAATTCCAAGAGAACTTCAACGCAGTTGCAGGTAAGAGGAATACGCATGAAGGTCTCCGTACCAACATTAGCAGAGCCCAAAGGGTACTATTAATGACAATTATCCTTACTCTCCTCTGGTATTTTCAGATCTGTCATACATTTTGACTAGTTTGTTCAAAAAATCCATTGCATTCAATTTTTTATTCTTTCATGTGTAATGACGTCTTCTAATTTGCTACGCTGCCATGTATCCCTTATGAAAAAGCATTTTCTAAATTATCTACCATGACTAATATTTTCTTCTGTGCAGAAGGAGAACACACTTTATTTTTGTTCTTAAAATGGAAAAGAAATTGGTCTTCAGCCTGATTTTGGAGAGGCAATGTTTACAGTACCACGAAGGACATTTGTGCTTTCAAATCTGCTCATCGTTCCTTAATCGTTCGTTACGGTTTGCCTGATTTAGCAGAAAAGAAAACTATTGTTTGGAACCCTTCTCATTAGAGAAACAAAATGTTTAAAAATACCAAAATGCCACTTTTTTTTCCCTCACAGTTCCTAATGCTGTGTGTCACTGAGAGAAAATGTTTTGAACTTTTTGATCTCCCTTGGGGAAATGCTGCAAGTAGCAGAATACTGTTATTTTTATGTCAATTTAGGTCTTACATGATTCAGCACTTGTGGTTTGTGGGAAAAGAGTTGTAGATTATGATTAAAGGAGCAGAAATAGTAAGGAGTGGCTACTAGAGAAGGCATCTTTTTACTGTTAAAATATTTTTTGGATTGGCTTTCCTTCATTTTTAAACCTCTATCTCTGTTCCTCATATTTTCTTTATCAGTTGTGACTGGTACACTTCAAAGAGAATAGCTCCATTCTGTTTCACTTCTCAGCTTTCTTAACCGTTCAAAGAATTATGAGCAAGTTGCTATAGGATAATACTAGATCTGTACATTTAAGTCTGTCAAGCATGGTTGTCTCCGACAGGCCAACCAGTCATCCCCTTCTGGCAGCCTCTCAGGAATAAACAGAAAGTCTCTAGGAAAGGGGATGGAAAGAGGCTATAGAGGATGCAAAAAAACTGCTTGTAGTACAGGAAAAATTATTTGTTGTAGTAATGGACCACAAACAATGAGTTAACTCATTCTGGGATGCATTAACAAGGCTGTTGTACAAAAAGAGATGAAGTAATTATGCCATTCTGTTTGGCACTGATGGGTCCTCAGCTAGGGTATTGCGTCTGGTTTTGGGAACTGAACTTAGAAAAAAAGCTACACAAATGGAGTCCAGAGGAGAGCATCAAGAGTAAGAGGAGACTGGGTATGTTTACTCTTGAAAAGACAACACTCCAAGTTGAACGGGAAAGGGAGCCAAATACAATTTTTTGTATTTAAAAAGCTGTAATTACAGAATTTAATTCTTGTGCCTGTCTTTTCAGAGGGAGGAAATGAACTTGAGAGGAGAAAATTACTCTCTTCTGTATTGTATGGTAGTCCACGTGTTCAGGATATTCTACAACAGTGAGTTTTAAGGATCACCATCTCGCAAATACGCTGAGATATGACTGCCCAGTTGCATACTTTTAAGGCTGTATTTTCAGTGACATGAATCACCTCATGCTCAAGTTAACAACTTCTGAAAATCTGGAAAACTTTGGAAGGTACGAGCTCCTGTCAGTTGATCTTTCACATTTGCCACTCTTCTTTCTGTTCACAAAGGTCCTATGGGCATGTTGGTTGAAAGCCCCTGGGGCTTCTTTTCCAAAACTAAAGCTTCTGTAATCATGTCTTGAATTAGTCTAGATACTTCATTAGTTATCTGCCTGACTTGTCATGCCCTTGTTGTGTAAACAGATGTGATAATTTTTCTTAAATAGTGCACATTCTTCCAGGGTGCTATTCAGACAATGTAACAGACTATAATATAGAGTATGCAAAACTATCTTGTGCTTCCGCACATTGTTTTAAATCTAAATCGGGGCAAGGTGCAGATGATTCTGTTCTTCTGGTGGAGAATTATCCACATCTCCTAATCAGACAGGGCCTAACATTTTCTTTCCTAAAAGCAGAAAAAAATGGCTGGGGGAAGTAATGCTGGCAGGAGTATTATCTCTAAAGGCTCAAAGGAGCAAAGAGCATGCCTTCAGGTACTTTCAATTAAAAGCAGCAAGCAGGAGGTTGTTTTTTTTTTTCATATATATGTGCACTGACATACATATATGCATTTAAGTATAAGACTTTTCCTATTTCTGTACAAGGTTTTAATCTATTCAAGAACTAGGACATTTGATGGCTAACAGTGGGGTGGAAAACCCAGTTCATAGGCTGTTAGCTGTAGGCCCTCAAGCATGTGGAAACTAAAAGAGGATTTGGAGAATAAAACAAGTTTATTTCAAGTTTGTGGCATTAGAGGGAAAGCTCTCCAGGTGAAGGGTGGCAGGTGAGTAGCTTTGAAGTATTGATGACAACTCCCAGCTACCACAGCAAGGAAGTACATGTGTGAGTCCTGTGGCAAGTGCCATCACTTGGCAGTCTGCAGGTTTTTTGGACACGTGTGTTGTGCATTTGTCTTCATAATGGCTTGAGAGAAGAGTTATGGTAAAGCTGGTGATTTTGCTAATGAGGGGTTTAAAGAACTACGGACACAGATCATAGGAAATCAGGTTTCATTAGTTCTCTTGCTCATGACAGCAACTCCCATTTTGTTTTCCCATTACGGGTAGTCCCTGCTTTCCTGATGGAGTGGATTTAAGGGGCAATAATGCTGAAATGCATCTTGCAACGTTGTTGACTTAAAGGATGATCACATTGAAAGGCATATCTCTTTTTTTTCGTTCTGTAATCATTAGGAGCGGTATGGTTATTACATTATAAGTACAGCCAGATGTCATGCTAATACCATTCCTGATCTGTGCTTACATGATAGATGTGAACATATATACCTAAATTTTAGGGTTTTGAATCCTGGGGGAAATACAGAGATAAAAAATATGCAGTAAATCAAAGTTTTAATTTCCTTTTTCCCTTTCCGAAATACAAACAACAACAAAAAATCCTTGCAAATAGGATAATTAGATGGTTATTTTTTGTAAGAATATACCACTTTGCATGCTTCCAGACACCAAGAGGAAAATTTAAAACAAAACATTTGTTAATCAGTTTATGAAGGGCTGCTCTATGGAAATTGAGGATGTAATCAGGAGAAAATCCTGACTCTGACAGTCAGCTTGACTGCTGGGGGAATTCCAGGCATTTGCTTCTAGGAAGAGAGCTTGTTTGCTCTGAGGACTCTGTTTGCTGTACTTATGGACTGGCTGAGTTGGGTCAGTGCATACTATTTCTGGGCAGGTTTTTCCAGTGTTGTTAAGGGTGAGTTCTTGTTGGGACCTGATGAGTGGGTTTCAAAACTGGAGGGCATTTTACTGGCCGACTGACATTCTAATTCATTTACTTTTTTGAGATGCTTATGTGTATATGATACCGTTTTCTTCTCCCTTCATCAAATATTTTTCTTCCCAGGTTTTATGTTTTAAGCAAGTCATCACTCTTTGAATCACATCGCTGCTCTGAGAACGCATGCTAAGGAGTACTTACTGTGTAGTTTCATGTGCATTTCTTCCAGCAGCGCTGCCAGGCTAAGCCATCGTCATCCTCTTCCTCCAACCCTCCCCCGTCACTATCCGCTCTGCTTTCCCATTTTTATGCCTGCACTGTGCCCTCAGCTGTGTCCTGGTAAAGCTGTTTGTTTGGCCTGACCAAATGAGGTGGAGGGAGAGGTTATTTTTAGTGCAGATCATTTCCGTGGTTTTAACTGAGGGTGGGTGACACAAAATGGGGAAGAAGAAAGCGGAGATGGGAACAAGTGGTAGGACATAATGGGAAGGTGATGGCTATCTAAACAAGCAGGTTTACTTCCTCCGCCTCTGTATCTACAGTCACAGATTATGGTCAGACCAAAAGGCACTGGAGATCTGTGTGTTAGAAGAAACCCAGTGTAGTGTGTTGGTTTTGCTTCTTCTGATGTGAAGTCTGACATTTCTTGCAGAGGTTAGGTGGTATAAGAACAGGTCTGTCTTGCTCACCCTTGCTCTTTTGGGTAAGGAAACACAACTACGTTCACTGCAGTTATTTCTGAACTTAACTTTGTGGTCTGGAGCTTTAAGGCTTAGTCTGACGCATTTCAAAAGCAATTGACTCACATGAACTCCAGTATACAAAAGACTTCATAGCTGTTTGAGTCTCATGCAACAAGAACTCTTCTCTCTTGGCTTTGTTGCATAACTGCAAGCTAATTCTGCTCTATTACTATATTATTTTTACTGAAAACATGATAGATAGGTATGCAAAAATCCCATGAGTGTTCATTTGGCCACAAAAGACATGGCAGGGGAGGGTACCTATAGGTACATATGTTTAAATTCTGTTTACATGTTCCCATGGTATTAGATGAGCCAGCGTAACAGTGTTCCTGTGGATGTAAAGTAGGAATAGAGCATTGTTCCACTGCATGCCATGTCAACGACAGTATGTGGAATTGAAGCTATTTTATAAAGTTTGCATGGCCTTCGGGCGAGATGGGACAAGTTCACAAAACAGAAGTCAACTGAGGGCTCCTGAGTATGTAGAAACCCTGTTTGGCTCAAGTTCTTGAGAAGAAGTCTTGGAAGACTGTTTGGGGAGAAGTGTTGTCATATATGCTTGTCCTGTCCTTGCCCATCTCTTGTTGGGCATCCACTGTTGGAAAAGGGATAGTGGGCTAGAAAGACCTCTGGTGTAACCCTGCAGAACCCTTCTTAAGTTAAGGTTTAAGAAGTCATTTCCAGAAGGGATTACTTTCCGACGTATCCCAATCAGCACTATGCTGATTCATTTTTAAATAGATTAACTAAAAAGAAAAAATGAATCATCGCTGTTGTTCAGGTGAAAGTTTTGCCTTATGTTGCAGTAAGATTCCCCTATTAGCCATTATTTAATTTTTCCAGTTGCACCATAACAAGTGTGAGAGAGCACATTGCCTTTCTTGCCAGAATACGTGATGGTTTTCTTTCTGTAAGCTAGGAGAGGCTTCTACAAAAAGAGAATCATCAATCCATTTCTCTCAGCCTGTCCTTCTATAAGCTGTTATCTGATAACATGAGAGAGCCTATGGCTGGCTAGAGGGGAAATTGCTCTCAGTAGGAGTTTCAAAAAGAGTAAGGCCATTTTACACATACTCAGCTGTGAAACTCCTGAAGTTTCACAAGCTATGAGGTGCTATTGGAGAGGCACACTTGTGTCTAACGTATACATTTAAAAAGCCTGAGGGTCAATTCAGAATTTAGCTAAGCGAAATTGTATTGTTTAGGAGATGAATCAAGAGCAAATATGATATACTTTAATGTTTTGTCTTCATAAAGTCCAGTGAAGCTTTTCAGTTGAACTTTTCAACTTCTGCTAAAAATGTTAAAATATGACCTCTAGTATCTGCACCTGTATTAAATGCTCAAGCATTAAATGATTTCATAGCTTTTCTCATGGAGGAAAAAAGGAAAGGAAGAAATAAAACCTCCTTCTTGTGTTTCAACCTAGATTTATGTAACCTGAAAAAATGGAAAGAGAATATGTCCATCTTTACAAAAATACAGACACTGTCTTAGCTGAATACTTGAATAAAAAGTACTGTGTGGAGGCACGCTGAACACTGCTCTGCATCTAGCAGTATTTGTAATTTGTTTTAAATTGTATTACTGACATTCTTTACCTTAGTTTCCACGTTCACTTCTCTACAATCTGAATGCTCTGTTATCACAAGGAAAACGTCCCGGTGGTGTTTCCTGAGCATGTAAAGAGACACGGGGAAAGGAAGTTCACTTTTTTTTTTGTTATGTGAAGTAAAATATTGGCATGAGCATGTTTGTCACCAGGTTTGTTAAAAAATTCAAGCATCTTTAGACTAGAATAAAATTACCCTCCATCTGTGTCTAAGCACAAATTATCTAAAATATAAATATACAAAAATGTGTTCAAAATTGGTACAATGATATATCAATAGGAGCCAGTATTGTTACTTTATTCTTCAAAATAAGTACCCAAAAAAGAAGAATTCACATTTAACTCAAAATTAAAGGTTTCATTTAAGCAGGTTTTTTTATGGTTTTTAATTTTTAAGATCAGAATAAGTTTCCAAGAAGGTTTGCAAAGTGGTAGATAGAAAAGGTGATTTAAAGCCAGCCAACTTAAAATTAACTTCTGCAGCCAACTAGAACTGAAAATTAACAGTAGGTAAGAGAGGAAGAGAAATAACTAGTTTGTTTTCCCATTTACATGAATGGGTGTCAAAAATATGTCAAGAACGAACAGAGTAAAACTTAGAACTGAATCATTAGAAACAATTTTAAGTACTTTTAAAATGTAGACGTTTTTAAAGATATAGCTTTGGTGCATTGGAGAGCTTAGTTACCTTAAACTTGTGACTCTTCACTTTACAAGCAGAGAATGTTCAAGAGATGTAACAACTGTTTTGCATCAGTTGCAAAAAACCAAAGTATTTCTTTGGGGTTTAATGGATTTATTCTGATTTATCAAGACCTTTATACCTTGCATGCATGTGTAAAGTGTTGACTATAAAAATAGTATTTGACCAGTACAGCAAAAGTATAGTAACACCTGAGTATTGAACCAGTTTTTGAGATGTTGTTTATTATAGTGCTTATTGTATTTATAAGGTCATTTTTTGTCTGAAAGAAGTGGCAGAAATTTCAGTATTGATACCTGTTTAACCACAGGGATTATGTAGGTTTTTTTTTTTCATGGATACACATAATCAGCACTGCATAGTTGACTAATTCATCAGAGTATTTCCTCCTTTATTAGTGCTTTTCACAGTGTCAGCAAGACTTTCCTTCTCTGCTTTCCCAACTCTCCATGGGCGTGCTAGATCCTCTCTTCTCCTGTCTAGGGACATCTGCTGTGAGATGATCGAGGCGAAGGAAGGGGGACACTGAAGAAGGCACCCCAATATCTCCCTTGGTTTCCTCTTCTTTCCTCCCTGTCCTTGACTTGGCCTTTCCTCCCCTGGTGGGACCTGGGCAGGAGACTCCCCCAAAGGTGTCTTCTCAGCAGAAGGACTCTCGGGTATGGCTTGGCTGTTTCTGCTTCATGCCACCTGAGGAGACATCAGAAGAGGCCGAGTTATATTTTTACCTGATACAAGCTCTCTGATGCGAAAAATTAACTTTTGCCCTGCATGTATGTGATGCTGTCCTGCTGAGTTGTTTTCTGTCTGATGTACGTATTTCTCAGTGTGGAACATTTTTAGTTAATCAAAAAACACTGGATAAATACACTTGGATAAAAGGAAGCATGTTGATAATACAAACTATATGTCAGGTGGTATGCTTAACATCTGTATTTTAAAGCTGACTGTACAAAGTAAGAACAAATAACTACTGATGCTTACGAAAACCCTTTTATACAGATTACGTGAAAGCAAATATCTTAGAGAACACATTGACTAAAAATAGGAGATTTTGATTAATTCTTTAAACCATTTAAATGTAGCTTTAAACTCGTATGTGCAGTCTGGGCTGCTAAGCTTTTACTGTCTTCCTTTAAGGTTGAGATTTAATTAAAGGTCAGTGTCACCCACATTTCCACAACACATAGTAAAACCCTGGAATGAAATGAGCCTCACTTGAACATTTGATTAGACAAGATAATGTATTTCCCCCTGGAGTAGTTTGTTATTCAAAACAAGCTCTTTAGGGAAGGAAGTTCACATCAGTTGGTAACTGTTCCTGTGGATACCGAAGAACTTTGTACAGTACACACTACAGCAAATTGTACTGCAGGTCATTTAGGAGCTGGAAGCACGGCTCATATCTATGTAAAAGTATCAAAATGTATAAAAAAAAAAATAAAGACCTTAATAGCAGACAAACAGCAGGCAGTGATACTAGAAAAAAAATAACACCCAAATTTACAAAGCCAGTCATGCTTTTAGTTAGTCAAGAAATTACGCTCTTCTAGTAGATGAAGTTTAGAAATGCTGTTTTACACCTTGTGTGTCAAAAAGAAAACACTAAAAAAAAGTTTGCTGTGAACTGATGCCCTTAAATGTAATATGGAACTGAGTAACTTCTTGGCTTTAACTTTGCTGTAAACACAGTTGTAGACTTCAAAATTATTAGCTCTTCTGTTCTGTAAAGTAGGCAGCTTTTTTTTCTATCATTGCCCTATTTTGACCCTTTCGGTCTTCACTCGTCATGTATCTTGAAAATTTTAGTGACTGGTAGCAAGTGGTGGTAGCAAGCCATGTTCATTAGGACTCAGCTAAATTTTAACTTCTGACTATCTCTGATTATCTGTATGAATTGGCTTTTGAGGATAAGCTGGAAATGAATGTTGTATTCTGGACTCTTGAAACGAACACCATCTAAAACAAAGACTTGTTTTCATGGGATGGGAACATTTCCTCAAGTTAATAAATGTTGCTGCCATGGAAGCGGTTTTAAAACATTTTACAATATAGCAGTAAGTCTAGTATATCTCTGGTAGGTACTTTGGTTTAGAAATCCAATTTAAATCTAATTTTGACTTTTTCTTGGACTGCCATGTTGTTAATGTCTTTGATTACAGAAGTCTCTGTTAAATAGCCGGCCCAAAGAGTTACTCTGTTCTGAGTTTGCTGAAGCTGCTAACGAAGCTGTGGTTTGTATCTTAAATTTGTTATATGGAATTCTTACAATGATGGTCATCATAAAAGTTTCTTATATTTGGGGGAAGGGTTCTGCAAGTTTTACATAGTATATATCATTGTAATACATAATATTAAAGAGTCACTCAATATAGCTGTATATGAATATTATACAAATGAACTAACATAATTTTATATAGCCACCCTTGGTACATAGTACCAGCATTTGAGCTATAGTTTGAGTCAGTAGATAATCCCCAATTGGAAAAAGAGGCATATTTTGGCAGTCAGCACTGATCTCTTGTGCGATTCCAGCAAGTAACTTAATCTTGTTTCTGCCATTCCTTCTCCTACCTTTCTTCTTAGCTTAAGCAGAATCGGGTATGTGACTGGCATAATGTGCTTTTGGATCTTCACCAGGAGCTCTAAGTGTTGGTCTCAGTGCTGTAAATTGTAATTTGTTCCATAAGTAATGGACCTGATAAATTCTGGTTGCCTGTGGATGTATTGTAGATGCCCAGTCTACTCCTCTAGTGACCGTAAATAGCCCGTTTCTCGTTCAGGTCTCCTATTGCTTGATTTTCCTCAGAGTAATCCCAGTCCCCTGCTGGAAGCTGGGCAAGAGGCATGTCAGGGCACGTTTTGGTGAATAAGTGCTGACTGGCTGGTCGGATGCATATCGGTCAGCAAACAGATAACTTGTTGAGATCACGCTAAAACTTCCCTTCAGTAAGGAGGTGTTGAATCAGCTCCGTCCTCCAGCCAACGATGTTCTTGTTAGACTTTGAGTCCTTCTTTGAGTCCTCTGCCTTTTTGTGGTGTTTGCTTGGAACTGGCCAATATGTTGCACGGTTAGGTAGAAGGCATGGTTGATTGTCAGACAGATGATATGACAGCATAAGTCTCCTTTCCTTAGGAAACCAAATTAAGGAGACGGCATACATTGCAGTAGGGCTTACACAGTTTAATAAGTTAGGCTACAACTGAAATTTAAGTGTAACTTTTACATTTTATGCTTATGGTCACATTTTATGCTTATGGCTGCAGATAACCTTTCTCCTTGGATACAGTATATGTTTTCAGAACTGTGGAGTGCCGCATAATATTTTTCTTTCTCAAGAAGAATGGAAGATCTACTGCTCATAAAAAGTTTTAAGTAGATGAATTCTTGCAGACCAATTGGTGTGATGGTGAACCCAGATGCGGGATGTCACATGCAACGTTGCCCCAGTGTGTTGCTACTTGAGCCTGTCTGGGCTAGATGTACAGTGTCTGCTGAACAGTGTTCTGTATAGAAGTGGATCTTGTGTCATCTTTGTTAACGTATCTCTTTGCTCTTTTCAACAACTTGTAAGATGTTTGTATTGACTAGTTATGCTTTCATTTCAGTCCTTTCATTTTTTTTGTATGGGCTTTTCTGCCAGCCTGATTCAATCAAGCATAACACACCTTGATTTCTGTCTTTCTAATTGTGCACAGTGTGCAGTACTGATTTTCAGAAGTATATGCAAATTCAAATTTTACATGGCTAATTTGAGGGGGAATAGTTTATAACTATAAAAATAGTTTATAACTATTTTTTAGCCCAGGAAGATAATTTCCCAGAGCATACCATAAAGAAGATACTTTATATCCTGTACCTTATCCAAAGATCCTGTCTTATAACTGCAATATCTTCAATATAAAGAGTATGATCTGCAGGAGAACAGCATATGGTTTGGGCCTGGTGCGTAGCATCACCAGTGCGAGTGAGATTTAGAGTGATATTGCCTCTATTCTAAGGTCTCATCAATAGTAAACCACCTTTAGAATACAGTCACTAAAGAAAAGAATAACTTTTAAAATAGAAAAATTACAGCATTCTTAGCTAGTTTTGCAAGTTTATGAATTACTACATTTTAATTGGGTATCCCTTTTAAACATATATTAAAAACTGAAAGGATGTAGAACATGTAACAACTTACATTACGTTTCCAGGTTTATGATTTTAACTACATATCATTAAGTCCACAATAAGACAGTTCTCGACATGGACATTCGCATAAAATGTTCACTTGAAGCATGTGCTGCTAGTTAGAAATGTTCAGTGTCCCTTTTTCTTGTGAT
>NW_008824283.1:8526331-8581508 GCF_000699105.1 Pygoscelis adeliae | reverse complement strand
TGTTACTACAAAGTATGGAAAACATGAGATCTAACGGTATGTTAAAACAAAAATAACCTTCAATAGCTGTTCTAAATTAGGCAGAGCTTAACGGCTAAACAGACATGCTTCAAGTTATTATGTGAAAAATTATTCAGCTGAGGTGCAGTTCATCCATTCACGTCTTTTAGTTGGAATGCTGGCTCTTTTGAAGCCAGTGACAAAACTACCAGTGACTTTGGTGGCATCAAGAGCCAATCAATATACTCCAACATACCCGAGCTCCATTTTCATCCAAGAAAAGATACACTGTCATAGGTCTGTTTCATATAGTATGAATCCATCGTTGTCCTGGGCTGGCCAAAATGATTGTGGGTGGTACGGGATACAGGGTTGCATAGCCATCATTGTCAGACTATGCTATTGGAAGTAGGGGAAGGTTGTTGTTGCTGGAGGGGAATTTACAGAGGGTTCCTGATGGTAGGAACGCTTTAAAACTTCCATCCTACATGGAACTGACGGTTTGGTATTTTTAGTATATGGAATAGTCTTTAAAAACTTGTTTTGATATCTGAATTACTACATTAGTAACTTTTTTTTTCATTTTGTAGTATTAGATCACTCTTTTGTATGTGAAAGTAAATAGCCATTTCACAAATGTAAGTGTAATGTGATACCGCTGAGGTTCAGTGAATTAGAACAGAGCTCTGCTTTTCCCTACTTCAGATAAGACACGAGCAGTGTAGTGCTTTTCAGATTACTGAACACTTAATGAATTTCGAGATGAGATTATCCAGTTCATAGCTAGATAGTTTGAAGGTATGCTTTCTTCAAACATGACAGCTCTTCATTAAAAGCTGCAGGTGTAATTTCAATTTTCATAGCATAGTCTTAAGTTTCTTAAGGGCAAAAGCAAACCTTATTCTAAAAATGTTCAGTTTAGCTACAAAAGTTAAAAGATTGATTAAAAACATGAGAAAATTTGAAGATAATAGCTAAAATTCTTTGTTTATTCAGTACAAAATCCCATGAATATTTGGAGTGTGTTTGTTTTGTTTTAAGTTTAGTTTTTCAAAGCGGACACTGAAATTTCAGCTGAACTAAGAGGTGGGAAAAGGAAAAGTATGCTTTTTATATGTCTTTAAACTGTATCAACAGTAAGTGATAATGATTGGTAGCATTATTTTTTTGTGGTACAGAATTATTTCACAAAACGTGGAAATGGATTTACTCATCCATCCAGTCAACAAAAATCCATTGTACTAGTCTTAGTTTAGCAGAGTTGAAAATAGATAGGTTGAAAGACTGTCATCTTCCTTAATATGATCTTATTATAATGTATACAAAATACATTAGGATAAACAGACTTTAAAATGTGAATTTTAAAATTTCTTTGGAAAAAGGATATAAGCAAGCAGGTGGCTTAAAAAAATTCTGCCTGTCTCTACTAACCTCTTAATGATGTTCCTTCTAGCTCATACAGTCTTCTTTTCAGTCCACTGAGTGAATAATAAAGGACTTTCCCCCTTCCTGTTCCCCTGTCAGCAGGGTTGGTTGAACTGTAAAGCTGCCTAAATAGTTTGTAAGTATATCCTGCCATACTTTATTAATCTATGCTTAAGATTGCAGGGATTCAAAACATTGTAAAATATACAGTATCACGCAGGCTCAGGCAGTAGTATGACTGCAGAACAAGAAAATAGATTCCATTTTATAAATTCATATAATTCTCCCATTGAAATTATTTCTAAACAGTATTCCTTGTTTTTATTTTGGAAGTGTAATGCTGACTTTCTGGGACTCAGTTTAGTTGGTACGGCCTCTGACTATTTTTATTCCACTTCCTAAGAAACGTGGATGTCAACAGAAGCCTTTTTCCAATCCACACATTGTCTGGAAAATCTTACATACTATATAAAAGTTAATCTACTTACCTGAAGACCCAACTTCTTCCTGAAATATCTTGGATCTCTTCCAGCATCAGCAAAGAAAGGTCGTAGTTTGGAACTATCATATACAGGAGCATTGTTGAAAAAATAACTCGGTGTTTAAATTTAAACTTCATTGTTACATGTTTAGTTATTGACCCATGTATCTGTGAAGAGAAGTGCATTTCTTCCTTCCTCTCTCTCTTCCTCTCCCTCCCCACCAAGGGAGGTCTGGTCCTCCTGCTACCTTTCTTCCTCTTTCCTGCTCCCCCATTAAAAATAGAGCTCCTCCACTTCATTATAATTTTCCCGAGCAGCCCAGCCCCGGCGTGCTCGGTCACAAGATTCACTTTCCACTCTTGCCAGCATCCCTACAGATTTCTTTGTCCTAGATAGCACTTCCCCGGTGAGACACCAGATGACTTATGGAGATTAGACTAAGGGTGACCAGTTCTGTGAGAAGAAAGTGGGACACATCTGGGCTCTGTTCGCGTGGGAATCCTCCTGGTATGCAGAAACTCTCTCCTTCCATTATGTTATCACCTATGGGAGAATCCAACAAAACTCTTTAAATGGATAGCAGGTTTTTGCTTGCAGCAGAAGTTTTCTTTTTGACTTGAATTAGGATCCGGATTAGTGCTAGTTTTTGGTCATCTGGAGATTTTCTCAAAGAGCTGCTGTTCCTTGGTGGGATTTTTTTTTCTTATTCCCCCCTTAGGGGTGGTTTTGCATTATCTCCATGGTAAATTGTCAATGGAGTTTGGAGAAAAGAAAGCAAATATAGCAATATATCTAAGAAAGCTCACCTACAAGGACTGCTATCGGTCAGAAAGTCTGTGGGCTTCTGAACAGAGTAGATTGGTGAAGGGAAGTAGAAGGGAATCAACATGTCTTCTGGGTGTTGATCTGGTTACTCCATTGCCCCTATCCTCTACAGATGATTAGTTTAAAGGTTCAGCAAGATGGTAATAAGTTCAGAACTCGGCAGTATTTTAGATTATCCTTTTGTCAGCTCAGTTATGGTAGTGAGCATTAGGGTGGGTGTGTGGAAGTCCTATAAGATGCATAGATCTTCCCTTCTCCTGATTGATGTGCTTTCTTTTTTTTTAAAGGAAAAAAAGGGACCTCTTTGTTTTAGAAATGTCACAGTTAAGAAAACTGTCCATCTTATTTCAAAATTCTTTGGAAAACTTTTGTCTTAACCCCAAATTATGTACTACCATCATTGAGATTGGTATAATCTTTTCGTTAATACAGATGGAAAACTCAGATTCAATATAATATTACAACAATTAACTCTGAAGTGATTACTGATACCCTAAAATAGTACTGAATAACGATTTTTACTGAAGTATCTCAAAATTTCCTAGAGATGACAGTAGGGTTTTTTTCTAAATTGTATATGGGGAAACTGAGCCACCAGAGGTCACAGAGAATAGTTGGCAGAGCCAGAAATAGAGCTCAGGCTTTTCCACTTTCAGCTCAATGTTCTTGTCACTGGATACCACCAGATGGTCTCCAGATTATTCAGTAAATAAGCCTCTGCATCCTCCATAAATATTCCGCCAAAGCCAACTGGCTGTGTCTCACGCTTGCTAGTTCCCAGTCTGTGAGAGTGGCTGACTTGGCAGGTGATGCTGTGGCTGGCCCCATTGAGCAATCTCCTATTCTGCAGGTTCACTAGTTTTACCAGGCAGAACAATCTCTTCTCTACCACTGTTTTTAGCAATTCTTCTCTGCATCATAAGGAACTTTTTTTTTTTACTGTAAAACTCTTCTGTGTATGCTTGAGGCAAACAATCTGATTTAAAGAAAAAAAAACCTCTTCTGATAACTGCCTGCAGATGTCTGAAAAGTGTCTAAAGAAATATTTTATCTGCTTTTAAAATCTGGATGACTTAATTGTAACTGTCTGTGTGCCTTGAAATTCAGAGGGTAGAAATATATATATATACATGCACTCGTGTCTGTGTGTGTGTGTGTGTAGCATAAATACCAGATGGGAAAGGAGGTTCATGACTACAAAACAAACTGTTTTCTAGTCTCTCTTAATTCACTTCTTCACTTCCTAGTTCATAGGCCTTTTGCTTCTATCTGTTCTGGTGAGGGTTTTCATGGCTCTTCAGTTCTTCAGGATTTTTGCCTATACCATAATGTGTGCCTCATATAGATGTGTCTGAACTAACCCTTATGTGTCCGGTATTCTTCTGTTGGTGAGTTTAGTCGCATAAGTCTAAATGCTGGCCAGTGGCAGCTTTCCTCAGTTCACAGTGCTACCATAGTTGTGCTGCCAGTGTTTTTCAAAAACTCAGCTTCTTCCAAACTAGATGGTTAGCTACAGGAGCCGAATTCACTGCAGGAGCTGCAGGGTGGGTGAACCAGCTGACTGGAATGGACGTTTGACTGCTATTCTCCAAAACTGGGGGAAGCAGTTGGTCAGCTGGAGGCAGGACTGCCATTCACAAGGACCTTGGCACTATCTGCAGTGCTGGGCTGCCAGAAACCTCGAAGAGTTCAACAAAGAGAAGTGCTGTGTCCAGCACCTGGGACAAAACAACCTTGAGTATCAGTATGGACAGGGGACCAGCTGGCCAAGTAGCAGCTCCACCGAAAATGATCTTGGAGGCTTGGTGGAGATGTTAAACATGAGTAAGCAGTGTCTTGTACACACTGAGTTGCGTTAGGAAGAGTGTCAGCCGGTCAGGAGAAGGCATTATTCCCCTCTACACAGCACTCATGAGGCTGCACCTAGGGCATGTGTCCAGTTCTGCACCCGTCCAGAAATGTCAGAAAACTGCAGCGAGTCCAGTGGAGGAACCACTAACAAGGTTGGGGGGTGAAGCATATGGCATGTGAGGAGAGGCTGAGGGAAATGATCTTGTTTAGCCTGAAAAAGAGAAGGCTAAGGCAGGATTTAATAACAGTAAGCCCCCACCTAAAGGAGGAGGGAAGTTACAGAAACAGAACCAGACCCCTCTCAGAGGTGCACAGTGATGAGACAAGAGATGACAGACACAACCTGCAACAAGGGAAGGTCATATTAGACATTAAGGAAAAAAAATCGCAGTGGCCAGACATGAGTAGGTTGCCCGGAAAGCTGTGGCGTCCCCATCCTTGGAGACTTTCAAAACTCAGCTGGACAAGGCCCTGAGCATCCTGCTGTAAATGTGACGTGAGCCCTGCGTTGAGCAGGAGGTCGGACTGGATGATCCAGGGACCCCTTCCAACATAAATTTCTCTGTGATTCTATGTCTGTACCTTTGCATGCCGGAGACTTGCCTCCTTGCAGGGTGGCAGGCTTTGGTGCACCTGTAATCAGTGAGATTGATCGACATCTTCCTTGCAAAGAAAATACAGCTATATATAATGCATATAACAGAACCAAGAATTCTAAAGCAAGAAGCAGCCTGCATATATTTTTTGTTCTCACCTGAAGTTACAGTTTTCTACAGCTTGAACAACTCGTAGATGGAGTTTGCACTCTTGGTTTATAAATTTTCTTGAACTTGGTGACAGAGAAAGAGCATCTTGTGAAACAACATTCATGCTCTACAGATTGAATCATCAAGAAAAAGCATCTAGATTAGCAGCTGAAGACCTTTTGTAGCTCAGCTGTGTGGATCACAGTTGTCCAAGAGCCAAATAAACCTGTGAAGAAGTGGCCAGGGTGGTGATGGTATAAGATGATAACAGAAAGCCAAGGTATTAATTGGTGTCAGAGTTGCTCCTCTGTTTCAGGTAGCCTAGTTGAAACTATTTTCCATTGCAAGCGCGTTTCCCCTACTCTCCCCACCATTGTGTAGTTGTTGGCCACCGTCCTTCACAACCTGAAGACAACTCACCAAGAAGTAAGATACACAGTCTTACAGGGCCAGAACAACAGAGAAATTACATGACACAGAAATTACAGGTCCCTCTTCAAGGGACAGTGCGTTTAAAGAGGTAGCATGTAGAGGTAAGAGTCAGAATTGGGCAATATAACATTAAACTGTCTGCTTAGACAATTTCCTCGTTGGCAGGGTCTTTCCTGTGACCTGTCGCTTCTGCTGCAGCTTTTCTGGGAATTCTCAGTCTTCTATGTTGGTCAGTGTTGTCCACAGCCACCGGTTTTGTCTATGTACGGTAGAGGAAGGGAGCTGGGCAACTCTGCTGTGAGTTCTCCCATCTCCACAGGCTTTGACTGAAAATTGGAAGATAGCGCAATTTATCTGCCTTTGTCTGCCAGCTTCAAAGTTCATTTGGTTTAAAAATAAGTCATGAGATGGAGGTCAGCTGCCTCTTCATGCAAATCAATGTCATGGTTTCAACTTAATAATTTTGGTACGGTGGAAATTGTTGCTCATTTGTTGCAGTATGTTCTCAAGTTTCTCTGCCTGGCCTATAGATGCTCTAAAAAGTATATGAAAACTGAAGAGTAGAGGAGAAGGGAGAGAGATGTTTATCGTAAACTCTGCTTGGATTTTCAGATTTTACCAGTGTTGGTTATGCGATTTTAAAGTTTCACTTTTAAAAATCCTCAGTAATTGAGTCCACTTAAAATGTGAGGACAGCAAGGAATTTTATGAAACCAAATAAATTGATTTTTGCAGTATAATATTTCTTTGTAGGTACAGACACATATCACCGTCCTTTATGATTATTTTATGTACTAAACCTGTAGGAACCAGAAGAAGGGATTTCCTATCACTGCTGTCAAAACTGACTTTGGAATCTGCCAAGCATGTTGACATTGGAAAATGTAGACTCACGGGAATAGGGATAATGTGTTTGTGGAATGCTGTCAAGGTTGCTAGCCTTAAAAGTAGACATTTTTATGCATGATACACACACCCACCTGACAAACTGTATTGTCCTCTTGCTCTTTCGGTTGCTTTCTAGTGGCAGAATTGAAGTGTGATTTAAGAGTTATTCTGAACTTTTGGAGAACAGGATTATTCTACATGAGGGGAGGAAAAATACAACCCTCATCCACTTAGAAGAATGTGGCAGAGGAAAGTGTTTACACAGGCTTATGTCATGCTCAGCTGTACACTAAAACAGCTGCTTGCTCTAATTTAAGACCAAGAACATTGACAGTGTCCACTGAAAACACTGGACCTATTGTGTTAGCAGAGCAGATAACCAATAGTTGGCATCTAAGCTAGTGCTTTCTTTTCTTTCCCTTTCATTTTTTTTCTTTTTTTCCTTTTTTTATTTTATTGCAGGGCCTCTCCATGATCCTAGTTGCAGAGCCTTTTGAAAGCAGTTCCCGTTTTCATGCTTTTACACACATATGCACATGCATGCCCTATTTGCCTTACTTTTCACTGTTTCCAAACATTTTGAACCTGGGGCCGTAAAAGAAGATGAGACCCTAACCTCATTCGTTTCTTCCTACAATGTCTAATGGATAAAAAAACCCTAAGGATTCTAAATTGTAACCTTCAGCTTCAAGTATCCTTTGCTTTAAGCACAGATTTTTGGTTTTAGTGATTCACCAGTTAAAGTTAGTGTGAGGTTTTATTTCTAGAGAAAAGTTAGGAGCATAGTTTCAGGTATTTTCTTCAGCTACTGAAATCCTATGCCTGATTTTAAGGCATCGAGAGCTGTGCCCCTTTTTGTGCCTTGTTCTGTTTGGCAGCTGAGGCCTCTGCAAAATACGCAGGCTGACTTGAAGGGAAACCCTTCTTTGAAAATGCTGAGTTCACAGAACTTCTGAGCAGAGGGCACGAAGTTCAAAGTGTTGTTTGTGAAAGAGGTTTGTCCGCAAGGTCTCCTGAATCTGCTTCTTCACATAGATTTATCACATTCATAAATGGGCATTTGCTGCTTTTCCCTGAAGGTAACAGAGGTAATATGAAATTCTGCATGTAGTGTCTTCTTTATTATTGATCTCCAAAAGACTATCTATCTGAAAGGATCCTTGCACGCTGCATGTGAAAACAAAAACCTGAGGGATTCCACTGACCAGACTTCAACGAACGAGGACACCCCATCCAAAACTATTAACTCATCATGAGAAACTACGTTCTCATCAGACTGAAAAACAAACTAATTTCCAGATCTTTCTATCTCATTTTTTAAAAAAATCATCATAATATTTTAAAAATCCCTCTTAAAGTACTTTCTGTGTGGGAAGGCAGCAGTGGCATGCTACCAAAAATCATCCAAACTTAAAGGACCAGACAGCCTAAAAACAGAAAAGTCCCGCTTCCCTCATCCCTTTGAAGGACCTCCCCTGCTTTATGGGTTAGTGGAAAGAAAATCCGCTGGAGTCGGGGTGGATCTCCAGGGTTCGCCAGCCAAGGCGATCCCGGGTTCTCATTCCAACACCAAAATCACATTTTTATTTCTGGAGAAACTCAAGTAACAAGGGAAACCAATCTTTTTCATTCCTGCACGTGCAGAAAAAGTAATAAGGAAAACAGATGAATGACACCAGATACACTATTATACTAGTTTTCAGTTCTCTCAAACTGTGCAGCTCTAGTTGATATGTGTGACTGTTCAGAGATAGAGGTGAACAACTGTAATTTAAACCCTTATGTAGAGAAGTCTATGGACAGGACATGGACAGGAAGATATTTTTATTAGCAGTATTGGTCATAAGCATATCAAATCTTTAAGCCGTTGTAGCATATTACATGTCGTCTTTAAGAAAAAAAAAAAGAAGATGCAAAATCTCTGTAGAAGAGAGCAAAAGAAACTTATCTGGTGCTCTCATTTTTGTATAGTAGTCTTGTTGCACAAGGTGCCGTCAAAGTGTTTTGGGGTTTTCTGATTCCTCTAAGGTTTTTGTAGTGTGAGTGGTGTTTCGGGGTTTTTTTTCTGTTGGGCATCACTTTTCGCCGAAGTTATTTTACTTTCCAGAAGCTAAGATAGAGGAAGAAGTTCCAGTTGATGGAGATGATTTGTACAGCAAATGCAAACAAAATCTTTAGAAAAAATGAAGACCGTAAGGTTAATAAATACTTAAGAATATATTAACAGTTCAAAAGAATGCCTAAATTTATCTATATTTATACATCTTGTTCTCAAAGGTATTGGAAATAACAAAAGCAGTAACACTAAAAGCAGTCTTTCTAGTGTCACTCAAAGGGGAAGCCTTCAGTTCTATACATAACTGTGAACAGTCTAATAACTACAAACTGTCCCACTTGGAAGCCCCTGAATCATTTCTCAGAGAGAAGGAAAACTCAGAGGTTATATGGAGTGGATACTATTGTCCCATTTAAATTCTCTCTTTCTCCCAGTCTTACCTCCTCCAGCCCTGTCATACATAGCCTGTTACACTCAAATGTTCATTTTCTTAGGGGAGCATTTTCTCTTGGGGACATAACAGAAGAGCTCAGGGAATTTGAGGAAAGGTGTGGGTTTTTTTTCTTCTCCAAGGTTTTTTATCTCAAAAAAGAAAACAGAAACAAAGGATTTAGAAATAGAATAGAAATAAAGGAACTCTCGCCTGGAAGGACACACATTTCTCCTGAGTTGACATGCAAAAAGTGCTTTTCAGAGGCAATTTATTTCTAATTCAAGTCTGTGTAACAGTTTATTTAAAGAGATGAAAATGGGGATCAAAGACCCCAAACTGAGAAAAAGGTGATGATTAAGATGATCGTGATTTAGATTTGAAGAAGTAATTTTTTTAAATTGTCAAGTTGTTGAGCAGAATCAAACAAGGCTGTGCTATTTAGAGGGAGGAAAAAACAACCTAAGTAGCACTTAGTCTAGCTGCTACTGTTTTTGCAAGAAATCAAGCTATTTGCAAAAACCTATAAGAAACTACTGAAAGTATCTAAAGAAAAACAGTCATACATAAGGAAGAGTAGTTCAGCAATACTTCGCCAGACAGGGCTGCAGCAGTGTTCAAGAGGGTCTCTGCAGAACTGCTGCAGTCAGAGCGAACGCTGGTGCGCAAGTTAAATGTGATATCTGCCTGAAGTTAACTGCTTGGAAAGCAAACTGTGAGTTTATCTCAATGTGTTCAGGATGCCCCCTACTACAGGAAGTCATCTGAACTGGATGAAGAGGGACTACAACAATTTTTGTATTGCTCTAGGAAAGGAATTTCCTATTCTAAAATCAAAAGTGTTGGACAATGGGACCATCTAGAGACTCTATCCAGTGGAAGAACAAGTGGCCACGAAGGCAGAAAATGAGTTCCCAGATGCTTTTTGAAGCTACAGAATCTAAAATAAAGTTCTCAAAAAAGTTTCCCTTTGCTGTCAGGTCATATGTGCAACTCATGAGACTCTGTTGCTTAGACAAAACTTAAAAGTGATCACCTACAACTGAACATAGTGGAAAAAATTTTAAAAATCTAAGACCATTATTATTTTAGCAATTGTGAAAAAGAAAAGGAATTTCTTGCCTGTGCCCAGATCATAAGGAAATATATAAGGATCAGAGACAACACTTATGGAAAACTTAGAATGTTTCTGTTTGTTTACTTTTGCATGGTTGTACTTCATTTTATGTTTACAGGACCTTAATGTTTAAAGTCCAGAAACAGTAATCAGTCTATCAGTATGAGCTGCTGGGAAAAGAAACTCCACCTCTAACATATGAATTTTTAAAAAATCATACCCTTCCATATAGGAAATAAGTGCAAGCTAATTGTATTGATGATCATTTAAAGAAAAGTATTGACTGTAGTAGTTTATTATGTTTATCCTTATGATAAACTTCCATTTATTATTTTGAAGGATAAACATAGATGTATTTTTTAACTCTTATAGACATTGAAAAATGAAGATGTATAATGATGTAAAGATGCATGAGGTAAAAAAATGTGCAGCTTCATGGCAGTACATTTGTACATAATAGCACAATAAAATTGGGATTATCCTGTGAAGTTTCCCCTTATTTCTGTGAGATGATTACTAAGTATAAAAAAAACAGGAGACGTTTCCAACTTTAAATCTCAAAGCTCCAGAACGGAGCAGGTCAGGCAGGAGCCGGTGGATCAGAATGGATCAGCCAGCATCCACCGAAAGTGCGGAGCAGATTCTTGCAGAGACCGAAACCTGCAAAATGCTCAGGGCTCCTCCAAACAAAGGAGACCAACTGGTTCTTTAAGGGAAATGCCCTTCCAGTTTGAACCATTTGCTGTTACTTGCTGGTGCTGGCATCCGGACAGAGTATCCCTCCCTCATACATTCCTTTCTCGCTAGATATATAATTATTCCTTTACATGTTGTCATAGTTTTAAGCTCCTGACTCAGATTTCTTAAATACCATCTAAGACAACTGTGTATTCCCTTCTCAGAAACAAGGGTCAAGGGTAGCCTGGAAGGAGACACAGTTGCTCTCCACTCTAACCACTTTCTCCCCATGGCTTGCTGCTCTGTGCTCAAGCAGAGATTCTCTTCAAGAGGAGGTTTTCTAAAGATTTCTTAAGATATAAATTTCTGTTAATAAAAACGTCTTTTGGACTTCAGTGGCACTTTGCATCTGTCCCACTACCACTATGGAGTCAGATGGTCACTTCCTTTCATCCAGAATGACACTGTTGGTCCCCAGTTGCATCGGTAAGAGTCGCTTCATTCATGCCCGCTGCCACAACACTTCCCGGCTTTGTGAGACTTGAGAGCAAGCTGTTACCAGGTCAAACCTTTTTACCTCATCTCTGCCATTGCATAATCTGGACTGTTGCAGGCAACCCCAATATAGCAATACGTGATGAAAGTGTTTAGGGAGGAGTGTCCCCCATTCAGCTGTGCAAGCAGATGGTGCCGTCGGTGGAAACGGCACACTCAGCAAGAGATCTAATCAGTAATATATGTCTTGCGAACCAGCCACACAGGGATGCAACTGTATCCTCATAGGTAGTCATAAGATATGCATATCAATAATAGACACAATATTCATGTTGCTGGGTTGTCTGATACAGACTTCTCTGCAAACACCGGAAGTGCGCGTTTTCTCAGTTTTTACTCAGGCTGGGGAGACAGTTGATCTGGTTCTTACAAATTCCTGCCAGAATAGGGGCAAAGTCTTTTATATGCCTTTTATTGTCTTTCTTTTTATCCATCAGAGAGCAAGGAAAAGAAAATAGTTCAAAGAAATAGTAATTATACAAACATAAGCAAAACAAAAATTTCCTGACATACTTCAGTTATCCTAGGGAATTAACCAAATTTAATTGCTGGACAGTCTGGTGGTTTTTTTTTAAATTGTTCTATGCTAGCCCCCTTTTCTTTCCTGATTTTTATGGCAGATATATTTGTGTTTTGGGCTCAAGCTTGAACTTGTGGAGTTTGAAATTGCGCACCTGTGGCATGTCACAGGCTCACAGAGTGGTTGAGGTTGGAAGGCACCTCTGGAGGTTATCTGGTCCAGCCGCCCTGCTCAAGCAGGGCCACCCAGGGCCAGTTGCCCAAGAACCGTGTCCAGCTGGCTTCTGAATATCTCCAATGGTGGAGACTCCACAGCCTCCCTGGGCAACCTGTGCTCGGTCACGCTCACAGTAAAAAAGTGTTTCCTGCTGTTCAGAGGGAACCTCCTGTGTTTCAGGTTGTGCCCATTGCCTCTGGTCCTGTCACTGGGCACCGCTGGAAAGAGCCTGGCTCCGTCCTCTTTCCACCCTCCCTTCAGGTATTTGTACACATTGGTAAGATCCCCCTGAGCCTTCTCTTCTCCAGGCTGAGCAGTCCCAGCTCTCTCAGCCTCTCCTCATAGGAGAGATGCTCCAGTCCCTTCATCATCTTCCTGGCCCTTCACTGGACTCTCTCCAGTATGTCCATGTCTCTCTTGTACTGGGACGCCTAGAACTGGACCCAGCGCTCCAGCTGTGGCCTCACCAGTGCTGAGCAGAGGGGAAGGATCACCTCCCTCAACCTGCAGGCAACACTTCTCCTATTGCAACCCAGGATACCGTTGGCCTTCTTTGCAGCAAGGGCACATTGCTGGCTCGTGTCATTGCTGGTATTCATTTAGAAACCTGTTGGTTTTTTTCTCTAAGCTTGCTTCAGAGTAAAATAATCTGTCTTAAGTTGTTCTTCTGACCATCGGAAGGTGAAGTTGTGTGTGCTTCTCAAGATTATTAGTCTGTCTTTGGGGCACTGTTTCAAATTTCTTCGCAGTTTATGTATGTACAGTTCTTTTGATCACTAAAATGGCATGTGAAGTCCTTTTCAAGATCTGAAACTTAACATTACGTATCATTGCTTAAAAGCCAGTTAATAGCTGTTCCTACATAGAGTAAGGAACTATTTACTTCCCTCTTTCAAGTGATATTTTCTATACTTACAGTCTGTTCCTGTATAGGAAAGAGAAGATGGGCTTGCTGGGTTTTCTTACACAGGTTTTCTTGAATTAGTGTATTTTAGTTAAGAATTCATTAGAAATCTGTAAGAAGAGTTTTGAAAGACCGTTTCTAATTGTTCTGTATTAATGCTAACATTTTGAAAATGGGTATCTGCTTCCTTATGGTTATTTTTTCTTTTCATTGATGTATGCCCTTTTTTTAAAGCTAGGATTATGAATGAGTTGGAACAAATAGTATCTAAATAGATTAATTATGTAAGAAGCTGTTACAACACTAGAAATTGCAGGTTTATTTTGAAAGGCACATTCACATGGAAAAGCACAGCAAGTATAAAACTGCATCATTTTTTTGAATTTATATTCTTTTCCCCTATCTTCTATAGGTCTTCCTTATTAACAATTCACTGAATTTGGGCCCATATGTCTGTGACACGTCCATGATAAAGGGGGTACAGTTGTGGCAAAAGATATTCTAGTCAAGTCTTCAAACAGAAATTAGGCAAGACTGAGTTGGAGTCATGATTACTAGGAGTGTGCAATCACCTCACTGTGTTGAGCAGCGGTTTTGGTAGCAGTTCTCATTAGGAGGTCTGTGGTCATTTGCTGGGGCCCATCTCATGGATGCGGGTCTGATTTTGCTCCTTCCAGCTTCCAGATTCAAGAGTTCCCCACTGGCATTTGTAGCGAGACAAACGGTGTCTCTGTACTCACAATTTGTCTAGAAGTTGGCTAGCCAGGTTTGTCATCTGTAACTTCAAAAGCATGACATTGTGCTTGATTTGGGAGGGTTGCTTCGTTGATTTTTCCTTCAAGTAAAGGTAGACTCCTTTAGAAATTGTTACAAATTAAGGTTCAAGAGTGTGTTATGCAGTTTTTCATTTTGGTTTCTGTTTTTCCTGGACAGAACCATTTTTCTTAGGCTTTGAAAATGAACAGCTGAGAATTTCAGTTGTTTGCGTACACCTGAAATAGATTATTTCAGTTGTTTTATGGTGTCAAATAAGAGTAAGTCTCCAACATTCATTTTGATTGTGGAAAAGTTTGCTTCAGTGGTTTGCATGGGCACAGTAATTTTTACTGATCATTTAATGTTCCAGCAACAATTTAAATCTTGCATTTTTTTCCTTTTTTTTTTTTTAAATGCTGTTTCAATTTAATTAAGTCGAGGAAAACTTTGTATTCTTTCTCATTAAAATGGAAACTCTATTCATTCTCTTTGTTTTCATTCTCTTTGTTGCAACGTTAATGGCAGATCCTAAGCACAGGTGTGGTGTAATCAACTATGAAACTATTTCAGAAGCTAAGCCTCAGGAGGATTATGCCGTGACAGTTTGCAAAAGAAAAGATTAAGATTTGAGCATAATCTTTTGCAAATTTAACTTCCCTGGGAGGTGGAAAACTTAAGAAAATCACGTTGCTCGTTTAGAATATCCCTTCTCCCCAGAAATCCATGGTGTATGGTGGCTGAGGTGTTCTGTAAGATTATTTGAAAATTAGGTGTTGTACTCATGTTGATCAAGGGAATCTGTGTTAGGGATCTAAAGAAAACATTGTAGGATTAGCAATTACAATAATTGTCGTCTTTAGTCTGTTGACTGCAGTTAGATCAGTGGGAGCAATACCATACATGTACTTTATTGCATCTATCAGAACAGATGAGGAGTTGAATGGGAAGCAGTTTTTAGAAATACTCTTGAGTCTTTCTGAAATAAATGAAGTCCTTTATGTACGCGCGCGCGTGTGTGTGTGTGTGTATGTGTGAAAAACTGCTGGGCTTTTCCATGGTACTTGTCTAAATGACTTTTCATTGTTTTCTTAATTCAACATGTAAGCTGGTATCTTCTGCGTGGGTACTGAATGTTTCTTTCAGACTTAGATGTAACTTAGACTTAGGTGTCACACTTGTGCTTTGCAGACAATGCATGCTCCAAGAATACTTCATAAAAAGCTGTGTGTACCACTGCAGTTGAAGAAGGACACTTGAAACCTGAACATGATTTTACTGCAGTAGGCTGGTTTAGCAGTAAGAAAACCTTCATTAAAAAATGTGGCTCTGTGTACCTATGTTTGCTTTCAAAAATTCAACCGTTGAAGAAACATGGTACTGTCTTGAGAGGGCAGTCATATGGGACAGTGCAAGACAATCTTTTCCATGTGCCACGAGACAGTATTAGAATTTTTTTCTTTTCTATTAAACGAACTATAAGAAGAAATATTTGTATTTAGAGGGTTTTTTTCATAAAAGTGTGGTGGACAGATTTTATTTTTATAATAGTGTATTCCATGTTTCTGAATAGTCTGATCTAATATATAATGAAAAAATAAGTTTTATAAATCGTGTAACGGCAAAGATTTTGGAGATACAAGCTACACTTAACTACTATAACTTGATTTAACTTAGTTAAAAAGGATTAGTGCTGCTGAAGGAATCAGTTTCCTATGGTAACACCAGAATGCATGTATAATATTCAATTATGAGTTACCAGGGATTGTGCTTATCCGTGTCCATCTTAGCAATAGCATACCAATAAAAAAGTAATACAGTAGTGGCTTACTGTGTTGTTCACTTAAAGCACCAACCAAGTTTCAAGTAATTACTATGTATTCGATGTAGGTGGGACTGTAGTGTAATGTTTTATCTGTGTGCCAGTCAGCACTAATTTTGAAGTGGTGTTTTGAAATGACCACATCTTTTTCTGCTTGAATTAGTCCTGGCAGAAGTGGTAGGTTTCAGGAGCTGCGAGTGTAGAGAGGGGTTTTTTTCATGTTTGAAAGCGTCCATTCTTGCCTGCCAGCTACAGTGGCAGTGCGTTGCCCCTCTTGCCTAGGCAGGCAGGAGCTTTCACCTGGATCTTCAAAGCAGCATAAGGATGAATGCCTTAATACAGTCTCAAGGGGTCTCCTGCCAGGTTACGAATGACATTCCGAAGTCCACAAAAATTTACAATCAGGTTAATCTCAAATATTTGCACAGGCCTTGGAGAATGATCAGAAAATACTGCTGACCATATCCAGAATAAACATTTTCTACTGTAAAGTGAGAAAACTATGATTAAGTGGTTCTTTTGTGGATCTTGCTTTACAACAACAACAACAAGTATATATATTTTTAATGCAGCATTCTAATAATTTAAGTCCCTTACAGTTTATCCTTATTTAAATGTTACAGCGTGAAAGAGAACAGCTTGGTCATTCTAAATATACCTTGATTGTTTACTGCAGTGGGGTATCTTCTGTGAGATTATATTTTGCAGCCATTTCCATAAGAGGAAATTACTGATTTCATATTTAAGTTGTAATACTCCCCATTTCTATAATGGCAAAATACATCAACATCATAAGAATATGCATTCTTGAAATGACAGTTTATTTGAATCAATAAAATTTTAAAGTTCTTAATAACTTACTGATTTAAATCCTAAATGCATTTGGAGGGGAGGAGGGCATGTTCTAGCAGTCAAGAAATACACAGCTAACTGTTCAGTCAGAACTACAAAATTGATAAATATAATCTCAGCGGTTATTACAAATACAGCTGCTCATTAATTTTTCAGTGCAGCAGCCTTTCATCTGGAAATGCTGACTCATTGAAACCAAAAGTTTTTAAGAATCCAAGAAAACTCGGAAAAGCGTTTCCTAACAAAACTGGCTGAATGCGCAGCCAGGGAGAGCTTCCAAGGCAGGCGGTCAGAGCAGTCATCTGGGAAATTTGGATTTCTGCTCTGCCTGGTTCTCAGTCAGAGGGCAAAGCGAGATCTCTCTTTTCCCAGAGGACCGGCAGGACCACCAACTCACTGGATTTGCAGGAATTCTCTTTCTCTGTTTTGGGTAGTAAGTATAGGCTTAACTCTGATGTATGTTGAGATAAAACATACATACTGTTTTTTTAAGCACAAGTATCTTAAAAAAACTTTCCTGCTGGAAAAGTGAACAAACACAGCAGCGGTTCATGGTGTTGTGTCATTTTACTGTCCAAACAGAAAATGAAGGTCTCTCTATAAGGGAAGATCATCTAAATCCATTAAAAACAGACAATCTCAGCTCGCTTGAGCTGATTTTGCTAAAATGCCTATCCCCTCAGCACAAAGAGCAATAACCAGGAAATAACAAGGTCAGATATTATGCTCTTCATCCCTTTCACTTGCTAGAAAACACTTTCACCCTCAGCTAGTTTCCTCCCATAGTCACAGCCGACACGCCAGGGCCTTCGGTTTGGAAAGGGTGGGGTCTTGGCTCCCGTGCTGCATGGCTGGATGTTGATGTGTTGTGCTGATTTGTAATCATTTACGTGCTGCGTACTTCCATACGTGATTCCATAGTCACAAGTATTACTGTATTAAGTATCGTAACAACTTGTAAAGGGCAGGGGAAAAAACAACTGTTCTGGACTTGGTTAATACAGAGAAGTTAGAGAATTAAAATAGCAAAAGAACATCTATGCAGTGATGTGGAATAATGATGATATATTTCTCAGGATGAGGATATGAGTGTTGGATGTAGGGTATGCTAAGAGAGGATAATATGAAAAAATGTAAGAGTATTCCTGGTTCTGAATCTTAAGAAAAACATAGCCCTAAGTAAAACTATGACATAAATAAGGTCTCAAGTAAGTCTGGTATGAGAAACTGAATAAAAATAAATTAGTTACGTTCCGTATAAAGAATAGTTTCAAAATTCCTTGACCGTAGAAAATACTAATTCTTATAAACGGAATATCTCTTAGGAATTTTGTTGAAATAGATTCCTAAAATGGGGATTCATGTCTTTATTTGACATTTGTCCCAACTCCTCATCAATCCTTTTGGGCAAAGCCAGAATCACGTTATAAAAATCAACCTTCTATTTATCTCTGCAGTTTAATCATTTGCAAATTATCATTCTTACTGATAGCGTCCGTAATAATCTACTTGTGTAAGCATGTGAGCATGCGTACATTCCACTGAATGCATTTTTCCAGTTGTGTGTGTGGTTCATTTAGGATTATTAGGAATGGCAGAAATAAGTCCTGGGTTGAGTATTCTGCGAAAGTTTTACAAAATGTTTGCCTTGTCTTTATGCAAGTATATCTATAGAAATCAAGAGATTGCTTACATTCTTCTCATGTGGTGGTTTTGCTAAATTGAGAAAAATGTGGGTTTTAGCTGCAGCTGAATTTTGATTATTTTGTATTAAATAGTGCTAACTTTTGAAGTGGCAGATTGTCGTGGTTTAACCTCGGTTGGCAACTAAGCACCACACAGGCGCTCGCTCACTCCCCCCCCTCCCGATGGGATGGGGGAGAGAATTGGAAAAGCACGTGAGAAAACTTGTGGGTTGAGATAAAAACAGTTTAATAATTGAAATAAAATGATAATGATAATAATATGATAATAGTAATAATACACAAAGCAAGTGATGCACAGTACAATTGCTCACCACCCGCCGACCGATGCCCAGCCAGTCCCCGAGCAGCAGCCCCCCCCGGCCAGCTTCCCCCAGTTTATGTGCTGAGCATGACGTCACATGGTATGGAATGTCCCTTTGGCCAGTTTGGCTGTGCCCCCTCCCAGCTCCCTGTGCATCTGCAGCCTTCTCAGTCAGTAGAGCATGGAAAACTAGAAAGTCCTTGGCCAGTGTAAGCACTACCTAGCAACAACTAAAACATCGGTGCCTTATCAATTTTGTTCCCATCCTAAATCCAAAACACAGCACTGTACCAGCTACTAGGAAGGAAATTAACTCTATCCCTGCTGAAACCAGGACACAGGTTAAAAGGGGAAAAATAATTTGATGGTAAATAACTATGGAATATTTTTTAATTAGTATTTTAAACATGGAATCAAACTTGGCAGTAGGAACAAAACATAATAGATATGTTTTGGCTTTTAGGATTAGCAGCACAGACTATTGTGCAGTCATTCTAGTGTTACAAAATCAAGGATCATTTTTTAATTTGATTAATGATGATAGAAGTTGGAAAGCGAATACAAGACTATCCAGAACCAGTGAAGGAAAACTTCAAGTGACTGTCACCAAAAGTTACATATTGCTTACCAGCTAGGTTTTTTTTCTTTTGCAGTGCATTTTTATCTTCCCTTATTTTTGAAGACATACAGCGTGCATTGGTTCAGAAGAGAAACGTTAACTTTCAGCTGAAAAAACACCTGAATCCTTATAATAGCCATTCAAGTGTATTGCTAGACTTTAATAAGAAATCTCTGCAACAGATTGTCAATAGATTTTATTTGTTTTCTTGCTTTATTGATTAATTGGAAATAAGGAAAGAAGGATTACCCTAAACTGTTTCAGTGAAATTGGAAATTACTGTAGGGAGTGTCCATTTAGCCAAAGTCTAAACATACCTTAAAGCCCAATCGATAAAATGGAGGTACATTATAATATGTGAGCTAAGGTGAAGTAAAGTTGACTCTAGAAACCCATAGCGTAGGGAGAACAGACCATTACAGGTACCAAATGTTTGGGTTTGTTGGTTTTTTTTACAGAGAGCACTGATAAGAGTCATAGGCAGAAATGCATGTAGACCTTTCAGTCCCTCTCAGCTAGAGTGCTTTCATTAATAGCACTTTTTTCTGCCCCTTGGCCATAGAAGAACAACAAAGACAGGTAACTCTCATGCTAAATCTCTGAGATCCAACACCCTTTCTCATGTTATCAGCCATGCTAATTCCACAGGACCAATGGCACCTATGAGCTCTTTTCCCTTAGTTTATATAAGGGTGACGCTTAGGGTAGGTGCTGAGGCTGATTCACAGAGCAAAGATTCCATTCTGTGATGAATGTTGGAAATCATGGAATGCTTAATTTTTTTTTTATTTTATTCGCTCTACTTTAGCTATCAGCAAATTTGCTCCTTTGCTTATCAGGAAGAAAAGAGAGTTGTGACATACTCCGGATTAATTGGATGTTCATAAAATTGCAAAGGAAGAGGAAAACAAGTTTTCAGTGACTGCATTCACTCCAGCATATTCTGAGAAGTCTCCACTTGTTTCTTGCTGTTCTTTTGTTTCCTCCTTGATACTTTGCATTGTTAAAATCTGAAGATAAACCATCATAACCAAACTTGCACATTTGTTCCCCCCCATTTAAATATGTAATCAGAATATGTTCCTTAAATTATTTATTCTCTATCACTTTGTGAAATGTACATCAAAATGCATTGCATTGGGCTTTGATATTGGGTTCTCATTGTCTAACAACCGTTTCAATCTATTCATAAGTCTAGTTTTATACCATGTTTTGTTATTTGATTGTTTGTCACAGTACTCTTTAAACTATCTGCTACAGATTTTAAGTGAGTTGCACACACTGATATGGCTCAAGTGAAATACTTTCCACATTAAAGCTTTTTGTTGATTGAGAGGTCTTTAGGATTTCAGAAACTGAATGAAGAAAGGAAAGATTTTTGAATGCCAGAAAAAATCATTAAAAATCAGTCTTTTATGTAACACTTTGTTGCAAAATAATGTAGAAGTCATAACACAGCATCAGTCAGGGCATTTTTATAATTGCTAGAGGGTCAGCTGTAATGGTTGTAAATTCTTATCAAGTGAATAAATTAGTTATTAAAGCCGACCTTTTTTCCTTCAAGTTTCAAAAGTTCCTCTTAAGAATGCTTAATTTCCTGTTAGGAATATTTATTTTATTTTTTTCTCCTATTCAGATTATTTGGAATGCTTTATTTCTCGCCAAACTCTCTCTCCCTTCTCTCTCTCCTCCCAGCTGTATAGTGGAATAGATAACCAATTTTTTTAAAAAAACAAACCTCCCAACTATTCCTCATGTTAGAGGAAGCTGCTTTTTAACACTACATCAAGTAAAATCATGTTGAAAACTGTCTTGTTTGAGAGCTAGCACGTTAAGGAGAGGGAATTCCCCACCTGAGAAGACCTCCAGTGATTTTCTACAGCTTGACTGGAAGGTCAGAGTCTTTTGCTCAGGAATATACCTACATCTGCACCTGGATCCTCACTATCATTGTGTATTGCAGCCTTCCCACGCAGAACTGCAGGACTTCTTGCCCTGAAATGCGGCACTGTGGCAGAGCCCACCTGGTTCTCCACACCCTATGGCAGCACCGTTGATTAGTCCGTTATGGATTTATTTGTGCTCTCTGCATGGAGAGAGCACAAGTCATGTTGGTCAGCTCCTTGTCTCTCCCTGGTCCACCTGCCTTTGGCCATCAGATGGATTGTATTGGCATCCCTAGTTCTGAGGGGAGCCTGTGGAGCTACAGCAGTTAATACTAGTTAATAGTATGAACCTGCTTGCTAGCTGGTGCAAAAGATCTGTTAAATAACTACTCGTAGGCTAGATTTCATCCATATCATAGGAGCTTTAGCAATAAGAGAAATGAAATGTTCTGGAGGTTGAAATACGTCACTGATTTAAAACTGTAGTGCTGCTTAATTGTGGAACCTAAACCTAAATGCATTCCTGAGAAGTGTTTCAAAAATTTCTCCTTCTCTAAAGGGGGGAATGTTGCATCTGATATAAATTGGAGTACAGTCATGTTCTCCAGGCAATTTCTCAAAGAGGACGCATATGTAGACCTAAGTATTTTTTCCCAAAACCTGTACCTTAGCTTAGAAAAAAAAAGAAGGAAAAAACAGACCTGGACAAAAACAGTCATTGTAGTGAGCACGTTCCCATCTCAGGTTCTTCCCTCTTCTGGAGGATTTGCTGAGCCGAAGTCAGATGCTTGTAAGGTTCTTACTTCTCCTTCTGCTCTCCTTGTTGGTGACTTCTCCCCCAGAAAGGAAGGAATCTTTCCCCCACAGTGCCTGCCTTATTTGCTGTTTCTCTTTTCTCTTTGTCACGCATGCTACCTTCTTCCTCAAGTAGCCAGGGAGAAGCTTCTCTTTACAGCTTCTACCTCTTTTGTCAGGCAAAATCCCCAGTTAAGCAATCTTCCACTCCCCGGGATGTTTAGGTCAGAAAAACTGATTTGTCCTTGGCAGTAGCTGTTTCTTTTTGTCCTAGTACTCCGCAGTCAAAGTCTTATGATTCTCTTCCATTAGCCTGTTGCCCATAGTTTCAGTGGTTTTGGGAATCTGACTCAAATATATAAATTTTAATATAAAAAATATTTCATAAGCAGAACTTGTTTTCCCAAATCATCTCCAAAACCCATTATTGCTACATTTGAAACTTGCTTAGGTAGTTTGTTAGGGTTATTGCTTGGAAATTTGCAGGCAAACTCACATTCACTGTGTATTTTTTTTTTTTTTTCATAACTTATATGGCTCTAATTGCTTTTTAAGATTTGTATGTTAGTCATCTTGGCATTAATTCAAATGTTTAGGCCTAATAATCCAATTTAACGAAGTAACTATGGTTTGGTGGTATTCGAAGGATAGTTTTACTATTTTTTATTTAGAATTAACTTTTCTTATTTCTTTTGGCCTCTCATATATGTTGCTAATTTTTCTATTCCTTGACATGTATCTCTGTCTTCCAAATACCCTTGCATCTGCTTGAGGATCCTCTCATACTCATCTGGAGACAGTGTGGCTGTGGTGGGACACCATGTCAGTGTGAAAGTCTCTCCGTATTGAAAAGCCACAACTTTTGAGTTTTGGTTGGTTGGTTGGTTTTGGGGTTTGGGGAGTGGGTTTGTATTGGTTTTGGTTGGTTGGCTAGTTTTAGAAACATACGCATTTTGCAAGCAGGGTTCAGGGGTTTGTCAGTGACAAGGGATGTGGCAGAAATATTCTCAGTCCATGTTTGTACTGTTCTTGAGTTGCAAAAAAACAATAAAACCCATCAGTATACTTAACCTACTCAGGTTGAATATGCTAACAGGGACCAGGGACTTGTATAATTTCTGTCCAAAGAGTTATCCAGTTGTTCAATCCAAATCACCTCCATGAACTGGTATTTCCAGTAGTGTACTGTACTTTTGGCAATATAATTTGCTTATTACAGTCGTGTTATTTATGTTAAATGCTGAAATAGATGTGGTGTTACAAAAAACATTTTTGACAAAATCCTAACAATGGTATGGCAAATTCATAGAGTGCATGGTCCAAACTGTTCAGAAAATGAAAAAGTGAGATGGAGCACTGGAACTGATTGCCCTGATAGAATATTTAATAGTTTTCAGCTAACTGATAGAATAGTTAATAAAATGGATAGCAATACACTGTTTTTTCCTCTTTTTATCATATCTGCAGTGATCCAGATAACAGTAAGACTGCTTATTTTTTAAAATAATTTCTAAACAAAATCCTGAAAGACAGAGAAAATAAAACACTTGAAGAAAATGCAAAAGCGTGCTGTATCTCTTTCAGCGAAGAATTAAGTTATATGCTGGCAAAGATGCACTGGGACTCCATTTTATGCTTACCCTGGCTCTCTGAGTGATTTAAGCAAGATATATAATCCCAGATAAATTTAACCATCCGAAAAGTCAGTGTAATGATTTAATATAGAGCTATGACATGCTTCAGTTGCAACTGAAGTACTTAGTGACCGGTGCCTGAGAGTCATTCTGGAAGTGCACATGAGTTTTTCTTACTGTTTATACTTAGTAAAAGCTATGGAAAACAGTTGTTTTCCATGGGATATCAGTGTAGAACTTATTACTTAAATAGCTTACTAAAAATATTTTTTTTTTCATACATCCTAAGAAGTCCACGTTGTTTTGTAAAGCCAAAGAGAATGGGACCATTTGTCCCATTATTTAGCGCTGTATTTGATTTATCTCTGTTAAAGGTTGCGACTCTAAATCAAGTAAAGCATAGTCTGTTCATATGCATCAAGTTATGTTTTCCTTGGGCACTGTCAGTGCCCAGGACCAAGCTTGGGCACCCCATCCCTGTGGTGTCCCCATCTCTCTCCTACTTCTCACACTGGTCCCAGCTGGGCTCCCACCCCAAGACTGCGGCAGGCAGCGAGGGTGTCTGTGCAGATTGCTGCCTCTCCTGGGGCAGTGGCCCTTGAAAAGGGGGGCGAGCATTTTCAGGGAGCTGCTCCATATGGGCACACACCCCATGGGGTGGGCATGTGCCTCTGGGGAAAGCCAGGAGTGGCCTCTCTGTCATCCTCTGGCTTGGGCATCCCAGTGGTTTGGCATGACAGCGTGGGAGCCCCGGGTTAGACAAGAGCTGCCCAGTTTGTTTTACAAGCCATTAGGGAAAAGTCAGTGCATCCACAAATAAAGTACATGCTTTTCTTCTAAGACTTTTAAGATGTTAGTGCTGATACTAAATGCTCTGGCTGTGGAAGAGCAGATTGGATCTTGATATGCAAATAGGTGTGTTAATCATACGTGTGTTATTTTTAAAAATATGTTTGTTTTATTTCTGTTAGATTTTTATTAAGGTCTGATGAGTTGCAAAATAAGAAAGTTATAAGAAACGTTTTCAGATTTCAATGCTTTGTTTTATCTGTTTACTTAACGTTTTAACAAGAGGGCTGGAAGAGGGATGTGAATACTTCTATGGTTTACGACATGTAATCTAATGATATGGTCATACAGCAGCTGTTTTCTGTGAGGTATGTTAGATAATCTGTAGATTTTCTAACTTAGTTCCTGGAAATTTTATCTTTCATTTTGCTAAGAACATTATGAGCAGATATCGTTACAGTTGCTACATGGGAATACAGTGTGATATAGCAGTAAATTACATTTGGGAGTTGCTAATGTGTCTATAAATCTGCAAACGAAAATTTCCAAGCCAAAGATTTGACTCTGCATTTTAGAACGTACCAGATTTATACTGCACTAACGGAGAATAATTTTATATATACAGAAGGATGTTTTAATTATTCTTAAAGTTGCCATTGGAATGTCTTGATTTAAATTAGTGATCAAATACATAAAGTTCAATAACATTTAAAAATTGGTAACTGTGGATTATGTTTGCAGAGAGATATATTTTGAGGACTAAAATTTAACAAAGACCAATTGCATATATAAAAACAATATATAAACAGAAAATAAAAATTGCAAGATGTAGGACTGATGAGGGAGCTTGATAAATGTCACCCTTTCACTGAAAAGTTTAATAACCGTTTTGTTCTAGTCACAGGGAGCATAATATATGAAAATGTCATGCCCATCGAATTTCTTCAGGGCTTGTCTCCACTTATATCTCTTAAGTTAAATTAATATATTCTTGCCAGTGTATCTGTGTTGATGGATCAAGGTAGCATAGCTATGTATTCTGACCAAAGGAGTTTTTCCACCAACATAATCATGCTTTCTTTTTGAATGATGCAATTAAGCTATCAGAAGCTTGCTCCTATCAAATATTTGCGTTCACACTAGATTTTTGCTCTTACACTGCTGCTATTTTGCAGATATGAATTTCTCACACACCAGTCAGGTGTAATTATTCTAGCAAGACTTCGTGATATACAACTCATCTCTGCCTCCAAGCGAAAAAAACAATTTACAGCTTTGCTAAAAAATTCTTTGTTTTCTTAATACATAAAAACTCTATTCTTGTGACTGTTACCTAACAAAGATATCTATCTTATTTCAAGGATTGCATTCATTTATTTAATGATATTCCATCATACCTTCGTAGTCCTTTTTCTCCGTAAAAAGGATGAAATTTTTCTGTTGCAATTCTGTTGTCTACAGTCTGGTTTTAGGAACTTAATGCAGTTTTCCTTTTGGAACTGTTTAGTTCATTCAACTTACCTGAAGCCAGTTGACAGGAGCCACTTAACATTTTTGATTAACTATATGAAGTTGATTCAGTCAGCCGTCTAATCTTTGGCATCTATTTTAGAAAGAGACTTTGTAATTTATATAATTGAAACATGGCAAATACAAAAATATGTATTCTGACTGCCTGTTGCTTTACCAAAAAACTGAAGTGTCTCTTGAATCCCGCTAACCAGTTTACTTCAGTAGAAGCAGATATGTTTATCTTGTTTATCTTGTCGCTTGCTTCTAAAGGGAAAACCACTTTTCAGTATTCTCTTGATAATACGTATCTTTTAGTTTACCAGCTCATACCATTAGAAGTATATCTAGTAATGAACCAGACAATAATTGTGTATTAAGGGACTATCAGCATTGACTTGTAATTTACAAGTGTATAATAAACAGGTATGATCATAGATCAATTATTGACATTAGACAGCTATGTTTGTTTATGCTATTTTAAAGTTTCCTTGCACACCTATGTTTTATCTTTATGTGTGCTAGATTCTGTAGCTCTTGTTGATCAACTTGGGCAGTATGACTGCTCTCTTGTTTCTACTAGAAATGTAGAAATATGATATTGGTAGGTGTCCACGGCAGTCACCATCAACAGAAGTTTAAGACTGCTGTTGTATTAAAATGCTGTTTTAAGAAGCCAGCATTTTCACTAAGTTTTTAATACTTGTTCAGGGAAGACCAGCAGTCTGCTCAGGCTGTGTTGAGGGGACAGTTCTGCCAACCTGCTCACCAAGAGCAAACAATGGTACTTGACCAGTGCCTATTTTCAAGATGTTGGTCTGCAGGGCTCAACAGAGTGCAAAACTGTCTTGAAAATAAGTGGCAATAACTGTCTTGCCTTGAGAAGAAATTGAGGAGGAATCGGGCAGTCACAGGCAAAACAGACTCGACTTGGGGAAATTAGTTTAATTTATTACCAATCAAATCAGAGTAGGATAATGAGAAATAAAACCAAATCTTAAAAACACCTTCCTCCCACCCCTCCCTTCTTCCCGGGCTTAACTTCACTCTCGATTTTCTCTACCTCCTCCCCACCAGCAGCGCAGGGGGACAGGGAGCTCCTTCCTCCTCAGGGGGAGGACCCCTCACACTCTTCCCCTGCTCCAGCGTGCGGTCCCTCCCACGGGAGAGAGTCTTCCACAAACTTCTCCAACGTGAGTCCTTTCCACAGGCTGCAGTTCTTCACAGACTGCTCCAGCGTGGGGTCCCTTCCACAGGGTGCAGTCCTTCAGGAACAGACTGCTCCCGTGTGGGTCCCCCATGGGGTCACGAGTCCTGCCAGCAAACCTGCTCCAGTGTGGGCTCTTCTCTCCACGGGTCCACAGGTCCTGCCAGGAGCCTGCTCCAGTGCGGGCTTCCCATGGGGTCACAGCCTCCTTTGGGCATCCACCTGCTCTGGTGTGAGGTCCTCCATGGGCTGCAGGTGGATATCTGCTCCACCATGGACTTCCATGGGCTGCAGGTGGACAGCCTGCCTCACCATGGTCTTCACCACAGGCTGCAGGGGAATCTCTGCTCCGGCGCCTGGAGCACCTCCTCCCCCTCCTTCTTCACTGACTTCGGTGGCTGCAGAGTTGTTTCTCTCACATATTCTCACTCCTCTCTCCAGCTGCAATTGTGCAGATTTTTTTTCCCCCTTCTCAAACGTGTTATCAGAGAGGCTCTACTACTGTCACTGATGGCCTTGGCCTTGGCCAGTGGCAGGTCCGTCTTGGAGATGGCTGGCATTGGCTCTATTGGACATAGGGGAAGCTTCTAGCAGGTTGTCACAGAAGCCACCCCTGTAGCGCCCCCCACTATGAAAACCTTGCCACACAAACCCAATACACATCAGAAGGTTCAAGTTAACATCAGGGTCCCATTGCACTGGGTGCCTGAGGATGCAAAAGCAAAATGTCCTCTAACCTTGCTGAGATTTGCTGCAGATCTGCGGCCTACGTGTGCTAAGTGCAGAGGCATTTTGTGTGGAAGACTGTCCACCTCTGAAGGACAGAGCTAAATACTAGGATGCGTGGGTAAACATTAAGAAACTAGAAATTGTATAAATACAGTGCATTGAAGATCCAATTAATTAAAATACTTGACTATTCTCTATCAGATTTCAAGACGGTTTCTAAAAAGTCAATGAATGTGTTAGAGAATTAACTTATATTTTTGTCATGACTTCTGAGCGACAAAAGTCATATTTTATATAGGGGATGTGGATGTCCTTTAGTTTTGAATAGAAAGGTCACAAAACTGTTATGTGGATCATTATTCTCATGTGAAGATCACTCTGCTCTTTATCCACATTTTATTCTAGTTTCCTGAAAAGAAACCTGTGTGAAAAATTAGCACTCTAATAAAAGGATAATAGGCAAAAGGCTTTATTATTTAGTTCCTGGTTTAAGTGCAGCATAAATACAGTTTCAAAGTGTGATCCTGTAGAAAGCAAATCCTGAAAGCAAAGTTTTTAAGTGAATTTCCTCATCTTACAAACGGAATCTGTCAAGAGGTTATCTGTATATATAGTTTAAAAATATATATTGAATGTTTGTTTAATTAAATTATATTGCATTAAAAATAAAATTTGATCTATAAAAGGTAGATAAGAAAGTGACAACTTGAAAACAGAAACAACTGTATATGAAGAAAGCATTTATGTTTAACCAAATGTGTCATACACCCAGCATGACTGATCAAAGAACCAGTTGGACTCTCGAGTTCTCCAAGTCAATACCCTTTTTTTTTTTCCTGGAAATAAAACAGCTTTTCCTTTTTATACTTAAAAATTTATTGTTTGCTTTAAATGTAGATACTCTCCAGATATATTGAACTATTTCACAGTGTTAAGGTTGGGACTTGCTACAACTGATAAAGAAATTAACTTCTGGTATTTACATACATTTTCTGCTTTAACTGCAGAAAAGGTCTTTGATGGAAATAATGAAGAAGGCTCTTTCCATCACTAGTGAAATGCATTTCAACCTGGAAGATGAAAAAAGCTATGAATCAATAAACAATGGATCAGTGGGCACACAGAGAGGAAGAGAAGGTTGGGGTGTATTTGTTTGTTTGTTTAATTAAAAGTAACTACCGGTGATTTTACTACCTTTAGTTCTCAAAAGTTTATGGTTGCTTAAAGGCTATACTCTACAGTGCACCTGCTCCTGGTATCCTTCAAGGAGATATTTAAAGAGTCGAGAATAGCCTGGATGCATTCTTAGCCCAGCCGTATCTTCTCTTTCAGTCATTCACAGGAAGCAAGGGACCTGAAAAGACTGTTTGCGGAACGGAGTTTCCCTAGAAATTTAGAGTGATTGCTGCTGGAAGAAGTTATTTCTCTGTTTCATTTTAGAGTAGGTTGGTTGGTTTTTGTAACAGAAGGCAACAAAAGTCCTTGTCTGAATTGTCTTGCATTGTTTCAAGGCCTTGCTCACAATGTGCACATATTTATCTGAGGTTTTCTCTCCAGATCCAACTGAATTAAGTTAGTTCCATTTTTCTCCATCCACTACCCCATTTTTGTTCATGTACAACCAGCCATCTTGCATGGAGGTTGCTGGTGGCCCTATGGTGGCCCTGACGGGCTCTATGGCATGAGTAGTATCTGAAGGAAGCTGGGGGAGAAAGTGCAGGGAGGCTCCTTGGGGCCTTTCATGGTGGTCTCGGTTCAGTTGCTGCAGGTTGGAGGGGGGTCCAATATCAATGACTTCAAACTCACTAGTTCTGTGTTTTACTTCAGTAGGCAATACTTCAGTTGGTGGCAGTTTGATTTTAATTAATCCGAAGAAATGTATTTCCTACCATTTCTGAGACGACCGTGAATCATTTCTCTCTGTTTAAGGAGCTCTGGCAATATTTGCCTTTTAAACTGAGGGAATTACCTGTTTTTATTATTTCACTCAACTCAATTATTTTATCTCATGTCCATGCTTCAACATCATGTATTGAGATTCATTAACAGTTCTTTGGCAGTCACAAGACACTAATCATCTGTTTACAATATTGATCAGCAGCTTTCATGTTAGATTACATTTGGAGTGAGAAATAATCCTGCAGCAAATAGTAAATAAAAGACTGGGAAGAAAGGGAAGAAGCTAGCTTAGGCTATATAAAGTAGTTTTTTCAAGTACCCTGGAAACATTTGCATCCCAACAAGCTGGACCCCCTTAACAACTTCCAGCTCTGATAATTCCAACAGAATTTCCCATCCACAAGTTGTTCATTGTCTCTGGTCATCTGTATTCATAAAGATAGAGATTTCTATTCCTACGGATACAGATTTCTGTTGACTTCTAGGCAGTTTCTGAGTTGCAAGAATATTTATGGACTAATAAAAAATACTTGGGTTCTGATGCCTCAGCAATTTCATTTGTTACTGTATATACATTCTTTCTGTATTATACATAATAGGATGCTATTATCTCAGTTCTTCAAAATGATGTACTTTGCAGAATGGAAATTAAGAACTAAACACTAGGAATTAAAGTCTTACTTTTCTGAAGTCACTAGCTAAATTTCTTCTGAATTAGTCTGAAAAGGTTGATTTTTGGGGCTCATCAGCACTAGATTCATGGGGGCTGGCACTAGGAGAATGTTGAAAATTATATAAAATGTGGCCAAGATTAACTTAAGAATCTGCGTTACTTTTCGGAGCTTTATTAAGATACCTTAGTCTTACTGAATAATAAGATACAGTAGCTCTGTATCTATAAAAGTTGTGAGCACATGCCTTCAAACGATGGCATTCCTTTAAAGTATGTTACATTCAGATAGTCAAAATTACTAGTTCCTGCAGTTGTATCCACAGTCTTTTCCCAGAATAGCTCTCAAAGGCAACAGCCGTCAGATAGAAAAGACAAAAAATTTTTCCTTTGGAATCCTTATTCATATAGTTACACCTACCTACATTTGTGGTTGTTAATTTACAAAAATTTGCTGAAACTCAATTTAGTTTAGTCACAGAGATATAATAAAGACTTGTATTTCCTTTTCCTGCTATTATAAATATTTCAGAATGAATAAGTTACTGTCTTGAAGCTAGTCTGTCTTCTGCACATGGATGAGGACAGGAAAAAGTGTCAAAGAAGAGATAAAGGTGAAGAATTTAGATAAAACTTGTGCAGAGGAGTAGGAGACTAAATAGATCTGGCAGCAGCAGGCTGACTTTTCCATTACTTTCAGATTTAATTATGAGAGTTGCTTAAGTTGTAGATGGTGCCTGTTAGTCACATGATGTTGCCAGCATTTATTTCCGAATCAAATCTATAAAAGGAAATGAGAGTTCTCGGTCCTTGCAAACCACTTGTCTGGTAGGAAATCACTTACAAATAATAAAGTGCGTACTAGAGTATGAAATAGTTCCTTGATGTATGACCTTCAAAACTGGTTTAAGGAAAACAGTTGAAGCTGTGAGTAGTAGAAACTTTTCGTACTGTAAGAATTATAAGCTGCAGGCTTGTGTTTTTTCAGCTCGCACGACAGTTGTCTTCACTATGAAACTGTATTTACAGAAGCAGCAGGGGTTCCCTATGGGCATGGGCAGGAGAGCTGCCTGGGGACGGGGGAGAGCCACGTCCGTCAGCTTTGAACTCCACCGGTCTGACTTCGTTGGTGGTATCCCCACCATCTGAGTAATGAAAACTGAGGCAGACTTGTAAGAAGGGCTGAGAGCACCACAGGAGTAACTTGCATAGGGGGTCAAGTTCTCATGGTCAAAAGGTGACAAAGTGCACATTTAGCTTTATATCTTCAAAGCAGCAGGCAAGCATTAACTGCATGATTTTCACTGCTCAGTGAAATAATAATCCACCAGAGGATTTCAATTTTTTTATACTGATTGGTGCCAGAGTGCATTGTGGCATGGAAAAGACAACTGCCTTACTATGCAGCTAATAAAAAATGTGATCTGATACAATACTACTCAAGAATTAAAACCGTAGGGGATTCAGATCCAATTCTGCCATGTTACAGCATGTAGGTTGTTATTATTGGCTTGTGTTTTGGAAAATAAATCTTGATAATATTTCCTGCAGTGAAATGCCTGAAGTTTACCAATTTATAATATATGTCTTATAGCAGTACTTCTCACTTCCGTAACAGTCCCTTCATCGGGATTGCAGAGTGGTTTGTACATACTCACTGACTGGACGTTGTATTGACTTATAAGAAAATGAAGTATGATGTTTGTTGCAGTTTGTTACACAGAGGCCCAGGAGTTAAATGATCGCAGCAGCAGTAACAAAACTGCTGTGGGTTGATTTGCTGTCCTCTACTCTCAACGGACTCCACTCTGCCTAGTTTTGCCTAATTAGATAAAGATTCAAATTTTGACATAAAGAATCTGTACACTTTTGCAGTGCCATTATTGCTTTTAATAAACAGACAAGCAGCAAGCAAACATCTCCCAGTACAGGTGACACCCAGATTATGTGTTTTTCAGTAATTTTTCCAGTTTGAAAGCTCAGTGCTCTACAAAGACAACTGTGTAATCAGCATCTTGATCAGAGGGATAAACCATCTGCTGCCAAATTTTGTAAATTCATGACTATTTCTGATTCTTCTATTTGGTCAGTACCATGAATTTTTGTATGTTGTTCAGCACCTGCAGATTTATCTCACGCTTTGTCATCATCTGTTGTCCACAAAAAATTCTTCATGAGAGAATTTTAACAATACTTACCTTTTTCTTTTCACAAGTGCTGCAGAAATGCAGAGGGCAGCAATGTTGCAGGATTGTGTAACACACTTGTAATTACTTTCACAAATAATTTGAGAGGGTTTTTTTTTAAATGAAGAGCCTTATGGGCATTCAGAGAGAGGTCCTAACATAGACAAAACCAAAATACCTTCAAGGAAAAGAATGTGCGTGAGCTTTGCATCCTCAGTACTACATGTTTTTTAGGCACTACATACAGTAAGTAATTTGCTTAAATTATTTCTTCTACTTTCCTTAGTAGAGAGCTTGATGCCCCCCTCAAAATAGCAGGTAGGCAGCAGCATTCAAGGATTTGTGATGGCAGACTGAAGGTTGAAATACACTATTAAAATGGAAACTAGAAGATTGAATCAGAGGTTTTTGGATTAAGTATGATAAAAGCTTCATTGTCTAGCTCAGAAAAAAAAGCCACTATTTAATAAGTAGCGAAGAAAAAACATGGAACTGCTCTTTGACTTATAATGCATTTTTATCTTCAAAGGCTATCTTATCTACAGTGCTGGCCCCAAATTATTGCAAAAGCACAAAATCATGGTTTTATTTTTGTTTTTGCTAGTATGATCTAAAGAACTTCAGACCTTTTTTTAGTGTTTGACACATATGAGTTTGAAAAAGGTATTAATATATTTCTCAGACTTTGTAGATGAGTTCTGTGGTCTACGAAAGTGAACTTGTTGATTTCTATAAAATAAGATGGCAGATGGAACATGTTTCTAGCAGGCAGAAATAGAACTGCTAAGGCAATCAGGCTGATACCTTAACTGTACACACTTCTTGGAAATGGAGTGTAGAGTAAGAGCTTAAAAGTCAAGTCACAAAAATAGTTCAAGAAAGGGACATAGAATGTACTGTGTCAGTTGCACTCCTGGTTTTTGAACATTGTCAACGAGCTCCACAATTCATACGTTTTGTCTAGATGCGGTGGCATGTGGTAGCTACGTGAAAATGGTGCTTTTATACCTTTATAAATACTGTTTGTTTCCCCAGCTTCTTTCCTTGCACTTCCAAGTTGGATAAGATTCTCCTAGGAGTTAATAAACTAATTTTGTTTTCTTGGAACATAAGATGCCTCAACACAAGGGTGTTCTGTGAAGTGGTATTTACTATCCTCCCGTGTTCAGTTCTAATGAACTGAGGTTACGCTTAGTGCAGACTGATCGTGCTTCAAGGCTCTTGCCTCCAGCCTAAAAAAGGCAAAACAAGTCCAATGAACAGGGAGAGAAGGTAGATCTGGATGTATTATTCTGTAACTCTCTTTGATAGATCCAAAGTTAGGTTTCGGAGGCGGGTTAGAGGCCAAACTGCTGCTTTGCCTATCAGAATGAGTCACTAACTAGCAAAGTAATTGCATTGATTATTGCACACCCACAAATTACAACAGAAAATACCTTGCAGGGGGTGGAGGTTGTACTTTTCCTAAAGGTTTCTGTATAATTAATCTAACGTAAGTGCTGGTGCTTTAGAAACATCTGAACCCTACTGTTAAGCATGGTCCTTGTGTGCCAGTTGACTACTCCTACATGGCTTCAGTGTTTCTCGTGCTATTGCTTGGGTGCTAATGGAAGGTTTTGACACCACTGCTGCTGGAAAAATTCAAGTCATGTATTCTGCTTTTGTTTTTAAATTGTAACTCTGTTTGCCTGTCTTTGTTGCAGGCATTAGGAGTTTGAGCAGCTGCACTTTGTATACCTACAGCAAAACAGCTCCCTTGTTAGGCAGAACATTTCATAAAGGATTAAGAAGTGGAGCTGGCTGAGCCATAGGGGACACCTGTCTCATAAACAAGAGGCTGGTTATCAAGAGACTGTACTTGTTTGTGAAAGAGGTAACTGAGCAGGCTTCCTTCTCTCTTGGGTGTCTTACCTGGTACTTTACCCCATAATTTCTGCATTAAGTCCGTTTAAAAACTTTTGTTCCTACAGCTTACAGTTGCACTCAGTAGATGCTTGGGGGTGAAGAGTATTTTTAATAGAAAATGAGTTGCTACACTTGGCAGAAGCAAACCAGTAATAATTGGAGGCACTGGGGCAAATTATCACTCACTGTCACTTCTGGGTTTCTTGTAACATCAGTGTACAGCTGCCTCAGTTAAGCACTGGGTTAAGATTCAAGTTTAAAGTCAAAGTGAGGCTTTCAAAATTAAGATTGCCTGTTCAACGCCTCTATATACAAGATTATGCAGATAGCTTTTTAGATTTTTTTTTTCCTCTAAGGCCCTGAGTCTTGCATTGCAGAGAAAAGCCTGGGCAATGGAAAATAAATACTATACAAAAAATTGCAATAAAACGTTGTTTGTTTGACTTAAATTCATCTCCCTACTGCCTACCTGATTTGTTGCATAGCGTAGAAGTACCTTTTTTTTATTCTCATCATTCACCCTGAAGCCCCAGGTATTATTCCCTCAAGTTTATTCACGCAGCAAGTTTGCATTACCACTGTTATAATATGTTATTTTTAGTTTTACTATACATTCTTAAAACAAAAAGCAGATGATTTATTCTTCGCTACATACTAAAAAATATTAGCTGTTGGATTATATTACGTTGAGCTGGCACGTAGATCTTATAGAAAGATAATCATATGTGTTTTAAAGGCTTCAAGAGATTAAGAAACTACTATGTATAGCAGTACCATCCTATTTGGAGATTCAGAGATGCTTATATAGGGTAAGCATGATGGTAGACTATAGAAATACCCAGCGTACTGGGATGTGTCGGTAGCCTCCACAGGGAAAAGTGGTTTTCTTCCTTTGACCAGATTTCTAGCTCTCGAATTATTATATTGGTCATTATGTTTAGAAACACAGATATTTTTCTCTGTTGTTTTTCTTTCCCTTCATTCTTAGCAGTTATGTTGTAGAGAAAGTTAAATTTAAAGCAGAATCCAGCCACAACGGCAATGTTGGGAAAGTTTGTCTCTGATTCCAAATGCACGTCTTGAATTAATGAAAAAATGAATATCGAGAAAAAACCAGAACCTAATGATAACAGGAGTGGAACTCTTAAATTTAAATTGCCCTAATCTTAATCTAAGTATCTAAGAACTGTCTGCAGTGAGTAGAGACTGCAGAGGCTTGCAGGAGAGTCCTGGAACCACAAAAGTAGCTTTTGCTTTATCTTGTTTAATTCCAGGTTTTACCTGGCTGAAATATAAACTTTTTAAAATTGCCGTTCTTCTGTTACTTTACATGGCTTATGCTACAAAACCCACCAGAATACCGATACACTAATGTGATTTGTGGCCTGTGTTGCAGCCAGCGTGGCAGCAGACCCCTGTGACGCTCCCGGCGGCTGCAAAGCTTTCTGGAGCGTGAGGGGGGAGCTGAGCGGAGCTTGCCTTCACCCAGGATGCTGTCCCTCTGGTCATCCCCCAGGCACCACGTGGAAAAGGGCTTCCTCACAGCTCTCGGGGAAGTGGAGAAAGTGTTAGGTTAGAGTCCTTCCTCCTAGTCATCTCTCCCAGACCTTGTTGCTGCCCATCCTCCCCCGTAACAGCACAGTATCCTGTGCTGCTTGCTGTTGCTGCCACGCTCAGCGGCTTGGGCTGCAGGCTGATGGATCCGGTTCAGTTTTGACCTCAGATGTGGTACACAGAAAAGGATGCTTAAAAGGATATTGTTTGGATTGCGAAGTCAAACATGTCACATTTAGAAAACCCCGAAGGTAGTTTGCCTATGCAACCTTAGTTTGACTCCACTGGGTGTCATCCTTATGGTATTACAGTGTTACCCACCTGTTGTCACTCTTTTATTCCACAAAACTTTTCCATAGTTGAGTGGATGGGAGACTGGGACTGCCTATGTACCCCCTGCCCTGTGCATTGGGAAGTACAAGCAGGGTACACCCCGCTCGGTAGGGAGGCATATACCTCCCTCCCCGTATGAATTCTGTGGATCATCTTGCGCTGCAGTTGTTGTTGGGAGTTTGGGAGGTCTTAGGGTGGGAATTTTTAACGCATTGCGTGATTTACTTCTTGTTTGGTACATGAGAGAAGAAGTAGTAACTGAAATTCAGAATAGAAGTGACGACTTCATTTTACACCCACAGTGGCAGAACTACGAAAATGTGTAACGTTTGCCACTTCTTTAAATGGTTGTCAGGCTAATCAGACAGGTTTAATCTGTGTTTTAGATGAGAAATTGTCTTACAGTCCTGAAGCTTAGGGGCATAAGAGCATGAATTTTTGCTTGAGGGAGATCGCTCTTATTTCACATTGATCTAAGCAGCTGTTTCCAGGTTTACAATATATTAACAGAAGAAATATGCGGAATAGAAAATACAGTGGAGTCTTCCACATCCCAGTTTCTGGGAGACTGAAAGGTGACATCAGGATAGCTATTAAATGTATGCTCCATCTGGAAGGAAGACAGAAAGGAATCTTAATAGAATAAAAATTGTGTTCCTGACCTAACATGAACTTTTGTGGTTTGTAAAGCAATTAGATGAAAAGTTCTGTTTCCAAAAAGATTTGTTTTTGAAGATATGTCATTGTTTAATCATCACTAATATTTATTCCCAATTTAGGCAGCTGAAAAGTGAAACAAGTCCATTTTTTAGCGACTTGAAAATTTATTGTAGGAGTTACAAGGGGGAAGAGGTTTCTAAGGTAACCTACCAATAAATAAGTTTATTTGCAAAATAAGGAAAATTAAATTTCAGGAACATGCTGTAGCTTCTAGTAGGACAAAGTTGAAAAACAATGCTTTGAGACTTAGCTGTAGTGCATCTGCATTTGTAATCTGTATTGGTTTCTTGGAACGTTTTGTATAGGAATATATTCCCTCCTTTTTTTTCAACCTAAAAATTTTACCTTGGAATAGGTGAGTAAAAATGTTTCTACAAGACCTTTTTAAAATGTAGTAAAAATACAGTACTGTTTACATCAGTGATATCAGCTCAGGGTGTTTCTACATTTATGTACATCTTAACTTATTTCGTTCTGAAAAAAAAAAAGGAATTGTAACCTGTCTATGTCACTTCATGATTTTTAGATGATGTGTGAATATTTATGTATAGCAAAAATTATCTACTAGGAAGCTCGGGAATGCAGGGCTGAGTTTTTTGAATTGTCTCAGGAAGAGTGGAAAATTTCCCGATAATGTTACATTAGTAAATATTTGAGATGTTGTGTGTCACATCTTCATTTTGATCACATCAAAATTTTGGTATTGTATGGTCTAATGATCGCTATAAATTCTTAGGTAACTGATGTAAATTAATGTGTATAAAGTAAAAAATACCTGTAATTCATGAGACCTGTAACTCGTGAGACCTGAGGCATCATCATTTACTTCTCTAATGCTCTAATTAAAGTACTACATCAAAAAATATATTAAAGGTTTTATTTTATATGTCTATTAATAGGTGCAAATATTTGTATGCCTCTGTCCCTAAGGAAGAGTTTGGATGAAACAGCTCTGTTTTGTTTGGTGTTCATAGACGTGTCATGATGTAGATGTTTTTGTGCTTTCAGGCTTAGTACCTTATTCCTGGTCCTCTTCAGTATACTAAATATTTCAAGTAGATTTTGGTGACTTTGATCCGATAGAGGTCAGCTGCATGTGCTTGCAAACCAAGTGCATCAGATGCCCCTAGTGATTTTCCATGTCCCTGTTCTCTCCTGTCCCAGTTGAGGTTTCTTAAAGGACCTGGCTCTTGACTTTCAAGAACTTCTGAATAGCCACTTTCCAGAAGTCAGACCCTTAAGAACATCTTAGTTTGGCCATCTCAGAACGTAAGTTGCTAAGGTCACAACTTACTCTTAAAACCTTATTTGTGTTGTGCTGACCTAAGGTAATGTTTTGTACGTAGTTCCCCACCCCCCGAAAACATTAACTGGAAGGTTTTAGCCCATCTTGCTTTATCAGCTGGAGCAAATCTGAATTTTCTGTCCTTTGAATTACCCTGCCTCTTCCCTGTGTCGGGTGTCGCCAAAGGTGGCTGCCACCCCGAGGATACTGCAGCCCCAAGAGCAGGTGCTGCAGGGCGGGCTTAGTCCAAAGCCCGCACCTTCGTTAGCTCACCAGTGCCTGTTTGCCAACGAGGGGGCCATGATGTGGCCATGGTGGGAGGAAGATGTGACAAGCATTGGGGTCTATAAGAATGAGTCATGGGGATTGGGGGTTGGGGAGCGGTTGCAGGAAGGCTGGTCGGGCAAAGGGGGCTTGGTTGCAGAGGTTGAAGCTAACGTGGTGACTGCTATCTGGATGTTGTCCTGCGATGGAGAGTAGGTTGGGATCCAGACATCTCTGGCATGTGTGAGCAGGATCCTCCTGTGTGCTTGACTGAGTGCAATGGGAGCCTTCAGCAGTTGAGGAGAAAAAATACTGAAGAAAGAGCAGACGAGAAGGGGGTTAAAATCAAGTGTGAAAAGTTGGATTATGGTACTTGGTGTCTTGAAATGAAGCAGGATTTTTCTGGAAGGCTTTAGTCACCTGGGAAAGAAGGATCGGGTAGCTGTGTGGGAGGCAATTTGCAGGCAAGTGTACTCCTCTGCAGTAGATCGGTACATTTTAATGAGGTAAGTATATTTGCTCCGTTTTATAGGATTTGCTTTGGACTAGAAGTCTGGAAGTCGTTTTAAATAGACTGCTTTGAGATATAATGGTAAGGTGGAAATATTTGAAGCATATAATATGGAAACCCTGTATTTACAACATATTTGTAGGGTCTCAGAAGCTGAGCTGAAAAGACTGCCTCTTTTCCAGAAGAGATTTTTAAGAGTAAATAAAGCTCATACAGAGGATGTAAAAACAGAAGTGAAGATAGAAACTGCTGTAGCTATGCAATTTTTTTTTTTTATTTACTTATTTATTTACATCTGCAGCCATCTCTCAATCCATCCCACGTGCAGGAAAGGAAGCTTTCACGCTGGCATCCTTATCCTCTTCCCATCCCCTTCCCATAGGCTGTGTGGGGCTGAATGGGGCCATTTTTTAGACGTAGGTTCCCCTCAGAGATGGCTTTCCAGGCGGATGGGAATTCCCACTCGACGATAGCAAGGAGGGGGAGGGTGGGCATGCCGTACTCAGCCCCCGCACCTGCAGCAGCAAGCACCTGCGGGAGGGCGGGCTGAGGTTGTACGCTGCAGTACACGCACCCATTGAAGGGGGTGGGAGAGCTGGGTCCTTTTGCCTCGGGACCCTGACACTTATCCAGAGCTCGCTCTTTCCATTGAGAAGGCAATGCCTTTCTTTGGACAAAGATGCCAGCAAGTGAGATGCATTCAGCTGATGCCCTAAATATCAATGAAGCATAAGCTTCAAGTTTGAGGAATGTTCCATGTTTTCTGGTATTTATCATTTTGACTTTTCCAGTTCTTTCTTTTTCTTGTAGTCATGCTCTCTGTTATGTGTGTCCGCTTTCTCCTTCTACTTATTAGTTTGATATGTTGTCCTTTCTTGAGCTTGTTTTTGCTTTCCTTCTGCTGTAGGAACAGAGTTTATAATAGCCGTAGCATGACTTCAAAAGGTGGATCTGCAGTGTTTTAAACAATCGTTACATAAGTCGTTAAAATAACAAAGACAAAATAAACGTGTCCTCACAACAGTGAAGAAATAAATTCCAAGGGCAGAATAAGCATATGCCAATCTCTAGTGTTGCTTCCTCTCTTCTTCCAAGACTTTCTGCAAAGGTTTTTCACACCTGCTTTAACATCTCCTTTTCTCTAAAGTTTAGAAAACTTATTAAAGAATGGATTTTTCTCTCTCTCTACATTGTGCACAATATAGTTGAAAGAAAAAAACATTTCTTCGGTTATTCAGGACCTCTGTAGCCATGTTCAAAGCTTAAATAAATAATTTTCAGTACTAATTTGTTCTGAAAATGTTGTCTTGTGTTTTGCCTCTCCCTGAAGACATCGCCAGCAGGTCACAGGCAGTTGCTGAGGAGCAGTGTCACCTTTTGGGGCACCTCACAGGGGTGGTGTGCAACGTTGGGAAACCCGTACAGAGTAAAAGTGAACTCACTGTGCTGCCAAGATCTTTCTCTACGAACTTTGTCTTCAGAGAAGTTTTTAATCCTGAAAAGGTGTGGGGAGGGACTGGCAAACAATTTCAGAAAGTTTCAGAATTCAGATATTTACACAACATTTCAACAGGATTATGAAGTGAATAGTGATATTACAGTCAATTTACACAGAGCCAAATTGAACTGCAGAAAAGCCATTTGTTAGGTTTCACAAATTTATGACTGACCAAAGGACTCTGATGATATAGTAGCTGTGTTGAGGTGTTAAGAGATTACAAGGAACTTCTGTGTTTAAGTTGACGTACTACTTTAACAATTTGGTTTGAGGGAGGAAAGACTCAGTCATATAATAAAGGAAATACTAATTTGTCTAACCATTCTTTGTTTGATTTTAGAAAGCTTTAGCTGGAAAAACTCAGTTACGGTTTGACTTGCCAATAGTGATATAACATAAAATGGACTCCCAGCTTTAAAACAAGCTGGAGCGTGTGATGCTCAGTGGCAGGGGCTGGAGGAACGAAGGAGCCAGCAGGCAGGGTCAGACCTACTGCTCTGTGTGTGTGTTTTACACAACGGAGCCATGGCTTCACCGTCACCAAGGACAGCTTTGATTCCTCTTTCAAATAATTCTGAAATAAGCTTGCCGGCAGATATTTCTAGCTTGGGATGCTTGCGATAGCAGCTAAGAAAAGCACGTTGTGCCAGGCAGCTGCTTGGAGGAAGTGGTGTTGAGCAAAGACTCTGAAAGTCTTGCAATCAAATTATTATGTTGCATGAGAAAATACCGAGCAGCGGAAAGTTGGGTTCTTCAGGAAAAATTACATAATCTTTTTAAAGTTACAGACTGGTTCTTTCTCTGGGAAGCTAATGTTTGTAAGCTGAGCAGCTTTTTGCATCACTTCTATGCCTCCTCCATGACAGAAGCATAAATTCAGTTAAAAATTAAGTTTGCATGCTTCTAGGTAACATTTGTACTTACAGTAAATTTTATATATGGACTGGTATGAATTTTGAAGACAGTCTTCATTACATATCATGTACTGGAAACTGTCAGCAGCCATAAGTTCAGTATATTTTACTGCAATTTTGCTAATGTGTTTTGCTTTTCTTCTTTAAAGGTATAATCTATCATTCTGCAGAAGTATAAAGCATGAAGGTTGGGGAGAAGGCACAACACATATAGATTGGGGATTGAAAAGATTGAGAAATGTTCTCTTATTTGTTGCATTTCCAATTTTCAGGAATTCTTTGAACATGCAAAAAAGCTCTGGGATGATGAAGGTGTAAAGGCATGCTTCGAGAGGTCGAACGAGTATCAACTGATTGACTGTGCACAGTAGTAAGTATTTCTTTTTATGGAATTAATAGCCAAGAATGTAATCATTTATAACAAGTTAGAAAATATATTTATATTAGCAAGATCTGGGAGTTTCGCAATGCAGTGATTAGCATTTTAATTCTCTGTATAGGCTGAGCATGTATAGCAAAAGTATTTGATGGTTTTATCGTAGTTTGCTATTACGATACATCTAAATATTCTGCCTCAAATATTTAACAGCTAATAAAGATAAGTATGAAAAAAATGAAATTAAATAATTTTAAGTATCTTTATTCCATTTGAAATATATTTACATAAAATCATTTCAGTTGAAATATTAAGTTTAAAAAATGTAGAGCCAATCTAAGAAAAATGCTTTGTTTTAAATTCTGAGACCCAGACAGCGTTGAAATTGCTCTGTGTTTTCACATTCCATTAAAGCTTCTAAGATTTTTACCTAACTGGATGCATACCTGCATAACTAATATATTTTCTGGGGGGGGAAAATCATAAGCAGTATTTCATTAAAGCTAGTACTACATTTGGTATTCTCTCCTTCATATACATCAAGTGAAGCGGTACATGTGTGCGTAACGCAGTCATAATCCTTAAACAGGTTCATCTGATCGGAAATGTTCTGAAAAAAGATGTCTAGTAGATTGTGAAGGTGCAAATCATAAACACATAGTACATCAATGAAAACAGATTAATCAGGAAATAGTACATTAACATGCCAGGGCTACAAAACTCAGCTGTCCTCGGTAATAACCCAGCTCTGAATTGGACTTTGACCAAAAATACACATTTCATGTGAACTGCTATTGCAAAAATGTATACTCTTACAGTTGCTATGTGATTTAGGGTTTTCAGAGAACACACTCTAGTGTGTTATGATTTGTCTAATTGGCAGTATGGTCAGCAGCAATGCCGCAAGTCTGTTGTAGTGCTCAGTGTTTTGTTTTTCTGTCCTCTCTGCTCTTGGTGCCGAGGCTGAAGCAGAGGAAACGGGACGTGTCGTGAAAGGACTTGTCGCGCTTCTGCCGCAATGGGGAATTTCAGTGCTGCAGGTCATAGTTTCTTCTCCCTCTTTCCAGACTATTTTTGGGAAAGAGAAGGATCTGGTAATGATTCATCAGCACATGGAAGTGAGGGAAAATTACATATCTGTAGGAAGAAACTCATTTGACCTCAGTGGACTGAATCTACCAAAACTTGGGCATTTGCTCACAGTCCAGAGTGGCTAGAAAAGAAAGCAGTGGTTGTACACAAAAAAAACTAGAAAGTTGTCCTAAATTGTGATCAGTGGGTTTCCCCTCTGCCCTCGCGTACCACCACCACCATGGTACAGATCTGAGCTATGCTTGCTGAAAAGTCCAGACTGACTGTTTATGATATCTATTAATACACTCAAAGACATCAGACCAAGAAAATAGAATAATGACATGTATTTAAAATGAATGAATGTAAAACTTACTTTACTGATAAGTAAAGGTCAATGCGTCTCCCAGTCCTGCTTTGGAAAACAGTGCTGAAAGGACCAGGCAAAAAAGGAAGACATTGAATTATAGTATTAATGGTACTGTGCTTTCCCTTAAAAAAAAGATGCCTATCTACAGGCTTTGACAAGGAGAAGAATGTTAAGTCCACTGTCCTGAAACATAAAACTAAGTCCTACTACCTTTTTTCCTGAAAGCTTAAAGGAAGATTATTGGGGGGTTTTCTATGTATCTTCCCTCCATAACTTCTAACTGGCTTGCTTTTTCTTTATTCTGATATTATTTATTATAGTAGTAAATATAACGCTTGCATAATTCTTCACCTTCAAGGCACTTTATGAAATACTATTTGATACTTAAATATCCCTTGAGTGTATCTGTGCTTTCCATTTCATGATCTACCTGAAAATGTAACATCTAAGTGACTTACCCACATTTACAAGCCTTCAGTCTTAAAGCAGAGACTTGAAACTCGGGAATAGCCGTGTCATTGATCTGATCAAACAGCCTTTTTCTCACAGGTACTGATGATTTAAGATAGTGAAGTGTAATCTTAACAGAAAGAAGATACTAAAAATACACCCAACTTTTATTTGCCCCTCCATCATTCCTTGAAAATTAAAATGGTACCAATAGAGTCAATGAAAAGGAGATTTAAAAGTTGCTGTGTCTTTGCTGCACGCGTGTATTTATATATTGCACAAAAACAGTAGCTGCTTTACCCAGAAGAACATTTCTGTGCTAGCATTGCATGGACCTTATTCAGAGTGGTGGGGTCATGTCCGCCTCATAACTGGCAGAGCGTGTGAGACTAGGTTAGAAATAGAATTCTGATACGCACATACATGTTCTTATGTGCACTTAGAAAATACTAACTGTGAGAGTGCTGTCTTTCCAGCTCAGCAGGAGTGGATGGTATTTCTCTCAGGACCTGTCCATGGTCATCTTTAATTGTAAAGGAAAAAAGGGAAGGAGTGTAATGCTGATACACGTGCTTACTGTGGGATTTTGAAACATCTGCAGTGTTTTCATTACACTGGCTTTGGAAGAAAGCATCCCATGCTTTCAGCTAAATCCTAATCTTTTACTTGATAGTGAAGGAAGAACATTATCAGTAGGTCATCACTAATTTCTCTGCTTAAAAAAAAACAAAGCAAAACCAAAAAAATCCCAACATGTGTTAAAAATATCATTGGATTACAAGTAGGGTAGCTGACTTAAAATACTGAAAAGCATTCTTAGCGAATCATAAAGTCAGTAGCCCAACTTGCTGACTGTTAAGTGAGTTACAAATACAGTGTATTTTGGAATAGTTTAATTTGGCTACAGTACAGAGCTTCTGTATTTTTAAAACTTAACCTAATTTTCTTTATTACTGTGGGAGAGATATTTTTCTGGAAACAGAGGTAGCAGAAAGACATGAAGGCAAATGTTTTATTTACATTAGGCCTGAAAGTTGCTGTTCCTTGATCACTAATGCCCTTTTAAGTTACCATGGTACTGTTCCTTCACGGAAATGAGGATGAGGGCCTGCTTGTCAGACCATTTTAATATTCTTACATGACTCTCCATGTATCTGCACTTCTTCTAAGTGTCATGTTGGTACATCATGTGATATTTGTAACAAATAAGAATCTGTGACCAACCCGGAGGTCAGACCTTGTGGTCTGACAGTGGTAAATGTATCATAAGCAAAGATCTGAATTGTTCTTTATCACTAACTACAAAGATATTTATGTAACTCTTGGAGGGGGAAGTATTGCATGGCAATCAACCATAGCTTTTCCTTATTGAGCTTCATATATTTCTTTGATATTAATATCATAAAACTGGCAGGTTATTGTTTTCCCTGTCTTCTGATTTAATATTTCTTTCAAGTTAAATTTCAAGTTTAATTTCAAAAAATTATATTTAATTTGAAAAGTTGATTTGATTTAGTTGTGTCCTCATTTGACTTGTCTAGATTTCAGCAGGTTGGTTTTGTTGATGATGATAAATCTTACACCTTACTTTGGTTAACTTTAACTTATTTTGAACTACTGTGATAATGTCCATATTCACATACTTTATATTCAGCAAATTGTAGGTCTATAAGGGACTTTCAGATTGTGAATTAGTGCTGTCTATATACTAAACAGACTGAACTGTCTAGTGTATAAATAATAAACCAAAATATGTTCATTAAAATTTTCTTGTAATTCTAGGACAGTTTTCTAAAAGCTAAATAGTTTCCTATAAGATGAACGCAGCTCCATTTTTCAATATTTCAGTTTCTTCGTGCTAGTTATCGAATGCCCAAATTTTATTGTATCCATGGAAGGGAACTGCAAAGCAAACTCTATGAATGTAGAACAGATCAAAACAAATAAAGGTCCAGGTATGATGGCCTCCATTTAAAAAAAGACCCAGAAAAAGAGTTGATGAGTTGATTATGTGTCTTCATAAACTTCATAAATTTAAGTAAATTAATTTATTTGGCAATGAAGAGGTATCAAATTTCCTTTTAACTAATAGCATACCACAAGGTAGAGTTACAGGTTGTAACCACCCGTTTGGTGTTATATATGTAAGTGGGTTGACTTCACCTTAATGCTGGTGAAATGGTTTCTGTATTATAAGCCCCCTTTCTTCACTGCAAACCGTACCATGTGCTAATTGGTGGCTGCTCTAGCAATCCCAGAAAAACCACTGAAGTTGCTTTTTGCTTGGAGATCTAACACATGTGCCCACAGACAGCAGTGAAGTTGAAGACCTCTGCAGAACATCAGTTGTCATTGGGGGATATCAGGCACCCCCAGGTCTGGTGATGTCTGTCCCTTGTTTTGAGAAAGTAAGGGCTGAGTTATCTTAGTTGTGGTTAGTCACATGTCAGTTATTCAGTTGACTGGGTAAAATCAGTTGATAGGGGATACTTACAGTGCTTAGACACTGTCAGGGAAAAGGTGGTAGTTTTAGAGCAGAAGAGTAGACAAGCAGGACTAGGCACTTTTGAAAGGGGAGAAAAAAGACAAAACTAGAACATCCAATTCTCTTTTTAGGTCACACAGAGTTTGCTCAAGGCATTGTTGTTAGGAAAAAAAAAATGCTGTCAGGTTTATTGGAAGGTTCCAGAGTTTAATTTTGTCCCATTGCATTCACACGAAATAACAGCGTGTGCGTGCATGGGTGGCCCTAGCTGGAAGGGTTGTACTTCGGCTCAGTGAGTTCCTCACTGTAGGAAGTAAACCAAGGGTTTAAGGGAACTCTGCCCTCAGCCAATACTTCATCCTAGTTTTCCTATCAATCTTCTTTACCTGATAAAATATGCCACTTCTGATATGCTTAAGTGTGAAGGCCTGAATTGGTCTCTCTGCAAACATTTGGGCTAATAAAACTTGATTATGCAAGTTCTCAGGAAAGCAAACACAAAGGATGTGAGCTTGGCCAAAGAAAATTGAGTTTATATTTGAGCTAATATACATTTATTATATGTATATATAATATACATATAATACTTATACTCGAGACACACCTCGAGTTCTTTTTCTTTGCAGTTATTCTATGTTGGAGAAGGGTTTCAGCCAACTTCTGAGGCATCTATCTTGGTATTAGCTGGAGTAATTAAAAAAAAAGTTCTTTGTGGTGTTGTCCACAGATTCAACTCCTGATGTGAGAAAACAGATAATTTTTTTTCTCAACGGCAGCACTTCTCGAAACCAAGCATATGTCTGACTTTCCTTGTGCTCTCCTAGAGATAAGGTTTAATTACTAGCATAGACATAGTCATCCCTAAATTCCCTCTTACAGAGGTCAGAAAACCTACCTTGGCATTATCTGCTTCTTTTGTCTAGTGTGGCACTTCTGTCCGGTGTGTTGGTATGTACACAGGCTACACGCATGACTGTAAATAAATAGGAGCATTAGTGCAATTCGTATACTTCACTTAGTGTGGCTTCATGATTTGTTACTTAATACTGCTTCTTCTAGGGATTTTCCTAGAAGATTGGCTGTATCATACTCCAAATTGGATTCTGCTAAAGCTGTCACAGGGACAGGTCACACACAGGCTGCATCAGCACAGTGGCAGCTAAGTCCTTCCTGCAGTGCGCTCCCAACACCAGTTGTCAGTGAACCCAAGCCACCTGCAGCAGTGCCAGTTGTTCTCAATATTAACCTCTTCAATGCCAAGGTCTTCATTCATTCCTAATTCAGTCTCCTTTGAAAGTGCCATCCATGTACAGTAATAACTCCTGGTGTTTTGGTGGTGTCAAGCAGGTTTTTTATTCTGACAATGTATGAGGCTTCAGCTTTCCCAGCTTTGGTAGCAGAATAGCAGAATTGCTTTTTTTTTGCCTCTTTACCATTAGAGAGTAGGAAGGAGGTGCTTTCTATCATCTCAGCATCTTTGTGAGTTTTATAATTTCCACCATATACAGGATTAAATGAAGGGATTATACCCTGCTTTGTGTACTTGTTCACGGGCTCTCCATCGGCATACACTGTTCAGCTCTTTCTAATTTAAGAACACTGGAACGTGAAGAAAATCGCTTGGGTACCCTTGAGATCCGAGTTGAAATTTTGCTGAAAAATTCTATAAACCACTTAATATTTTGCATAAAACTGTCACTGGTAATTGGCTGTAGCAATTAGTGACTGGCTGTTGCAGCCCATCAAACATTTTTGATACATCCCATATCATACGTTTTTGTCGAAGGAGATGCATGGAATTGGTGCCTTCAGTTGGATTTGTATGCTCTCGGCCCTGTCCCAGGTTTCTTCATAGTAACTGCTGTGTAGGAGTAATTCAGGTAGTGAAGGTCACCCGAAAAATAGATACCATCCAAAGTTGGATGGCAGGAGCCCCACAGCACTCCCGTTCTCTATCGCTGAAGGAACCGAGAACAGTTTCTTCATCATTTATGTTCTCCAGGAAGATGACCAACAAGAGGCCAAAAGAATCTGACCTGGTGTGCTTGCCTATAGCATGACAGAACTGCAACAGAAAATATAAACACAGTTATTGTTGAATAAGAGACTGTTTTCTAGTTTATGCTGATATATTTTCTGTGAAATCATTAATCCAGCGATCTATATTTAAACGGAGAAGTAACAGCCATCGATAATCAGAGAATCTGCACCACTTAGGGAAGACATGTTAAGGAACTGTAAGTCTTTCATTTTGTCCCTGGAGTAGCAGTGTGTTATCTGTGTGTTCTGACACCATTTGAGGCAAAACCCAAAATTACTTCCTTTAAATCTGCTGGCTTTTTCAAACCACCTGGGAGCACTACAGTGTATGACACACCGCCATCTCTGTGTTTGGAAAGACTTTGATGCCCCGTTGCTCCGAAACACGCCGCCTGCGTGCTAACAACCCCAGTGCCAGACTTGGTTCTTGTTAGGACCATTATGCCCGTGTAGAGAAAACAGAAACAGAGAGGGAAGACAATCAAGTGGCTTTGTGCAGACATCCATCCCGGAGCGTGACATGTCCAGCCTCGGGTTTGCGAAGTCCTGTTTGTGCTTCCTCTGTTCGCTGCGTACTTTGAAGACATCTTGGTATTCCTTTGTGCATGCCTGAGAAAGTAAGGAGGCTCATTGAAAGGGAAGCAGGCCCATGAAATACAGCTGCTGAAATCATGTTTTTGTTGTGGAAAGCAAGGGAGCAGAGGGAGAGTTTCAAGGAGTAGCTCAAGGATTAGGGAGAAGGAGAGAAGTTGTCTTGCATACTGATCAAAGAATCGTGGTCTAAATGTTTTTGAAGTCCTTTACACACGGTGGTAACATTTATTTTCAAATGTAATGTGGTATAACTGTGGCTTCAGATTCATATTTGAAACCTGCTTTTTATTGGCAGACTAGAGCCAGAAGGTGTGGAAAAACTAGGAACCCCCTTTCGTCTTTGCTTTTTGTCTTTAATAAAATTTCTTTCATCATAATGGGTGGTGAAGTAAATGTGGATGTATGTATGATAAATTAAGGTAAACACACTGATTATAAGCTAGAAAATATTACTTTTAAAAGCAGTGATTCTTTTTAAAGTTGTAACTGCTTATTAAATACAGGACAAATACATTTTACTTAGAAAAATGAGGAAAAGCATTGATTATAAATGTTTCATTCCTCATGTAACTGAATTTTTGATGGTGATATGGGAAAACTATAATAATACGATTTTCTTCCATCTAAAAGTCTGCTCTGGTTCATATATAAACAACTCACTATGATGATGAAGTTTCTTCATTTTTCCAAGATCTCATGCGGTATCACTTTCAAACCTTAAAAATTCATTACATAAGTTAGAAGCAAATTTGTTTGGTTAATTCATGAACAGGTTTTTTCCACTTACCTGATTTAAACTATAAACCTTAACCAGCTGGTAAATTGTTATTCAATGATAGAAAAAAAAGAGAGGGGTTGTAATTATAGAGTAATTACTTTAGCCTTACCGATGAGTCTTCTAAACAGAGGTGGTTGCCAGATAGGACAAAAGTCATTCTGCAGTGTGTAACGCTTAAATTTTTCACTGTTTACTAACTAGTAGACCACACTCTTGAGAGGCAGAATTGTGGTTTCTTAAAATATGCACTGGGAATTCTCTGAAACAACCTTTTCATCTGTTGCTGTGATTTTTTTTTTTTTTTGTCATTCCCCTTTTTGCCCTCACTTATGAAAAAAATCATTAGACAACCAATTCTATCTTAATTTTGGTAATCAAAATGTGACCATGATGTTATAGTACTAGTCGATAGAAGTACACAAATATGGAAGAAGAAGCAGCTGCAGAAACCCCAAAATGCCTTTGTATTTTCAGTTTGGAGGAAGTAGCAGTATGAAAATACTGTTCACAAATAGCCGTTATGGCATACGAACATGTACCTGCCTGTTTTAGCCACTTCAGTTCACAAATGCTGTCCATACCTAGAGAAGACAGTAATATTTCTCGATTAAAATGTAAGAGAAAAAATAGTTTATAAACACAGCACCCTCTCTGTCTTTTAAAAATTAATATGACAAATATTTTTTCCTATTAACTGGTTACCATTGGAGAAGCCTTTAAGCAGCCCTTGATGGGCTGCTCAAACAGAAAATTAAACCATACGTTTTCCCACACACTTCTGTGTGCATGACAGTCTGTTTTCTGCAGTTTCAGAACAAGCAAAAAGGTCGAAAATGTAAGGCAGAAAAACATAAAACATTCCTTAACCTCAACTTAAGGTAGTAAAAAAGTCTAAAGACCAAGCAAAGTTATGACAAATGCATGAAAGTACACTTTAACTCTTTTTAAGATGTTTTATTAAACATTTCTAGTTTCCTTTGAAAAATGTAGCGAAGCTGAGCTATTCTGTTGAGGAAAGAGTTCTTTCCTCCCTAGTCGACAATATTTTTCTCTTTTTCCTGAACACCTGATGAATGGTTTTCTTCATTTTTTTCCTGACACAGTGTAATAGTAGGTGCAGGACATGTTAGTGTAACACAGCAACTCAGCCCCATTTGGAAATACAATCCATGAAGCAAATTAGAGGACTGCAAATAGGTCCGTCAGCTGAGCTTGTCTGCATTTAGTTTTCTGTGTTATTATCCTGTATTTAATTTGGAGGTCCGTTTTTCTATATCCCTTCTGCAGAAGTAAACTGCAGACTTTCAGAGGCTTTTGCAATTGTATTTGCAATACACACCGAGCACTTTTAGAGCCTGAGCAAAAGCCTGCTAAAGAGTCAAGATACTCAGCATCACCCTCAGTGTATATGCTCTTAAAGCGTTAATATCCTTTAAAACAAAGAAAGAGCATTCTGTTGTGTTTATTATTAAAGAGGAAAGGCTGTGTTTATTTCATATCACAGCAGTGAGGACAGAAGTGAATAGGTACTGGTACAGGGCTGAGTCAGTGAACTGGCACAGTGGGACAGTGTGACTGGTGAAAATGGCCAGAATCTGGGATATTGGGCAGGGGGAAGGGAAGGCTTCTCTGTAGGACTGGACTTCATCGAGGGACTTTTTGTTTGAATTTTGTGTATTACAAATAATATGAGGTCTTTTTAAGTTACATGAATGGAAAATAACGAAGTTAATAAGCAGACTTTGAAAGTTGCCTTGAAAGTTGATGTCTGTCTAGAGTACAGATAACTGCCAATAAAGAGAACTGTAAATACTGTATATTCCCTCCTATCAAATCAAAGAAAGAGTAAAACTAAGCATCACTTAACAGTAATCGTGCTGATACAGCTTAACTCCAGAAGCCCTGATTGTGAATCATTGCTCAGCATCAGCATCTCAAAACGTCTTCAAATGAAATAAAACTGCAGATGTTGGTTATCTAGAATCTGCATGCAGGATTTATGAGTGGATTTCAAAAGGAAGTTGTAGGTCATTCTGTCAGTTCTGGTGTTATTTATATGCTGTTCTTGGTTTAGGACTCTTCCAGTGTATGCGTGGGAGAAGGAGTAAACTATGACCAAAGCCAGCTTCATTATATTGCAGGGAATGTTAAGAGTCACTTATATTTACTCCACTTCTCCAGCTTATGTCGATTGGTACAGAATTTAATTCAGTCTGTTCATTTACAATTCATTGTCGAGTGTGTGCATGTTCTCGGTGGAAGAAATTAGTTTAAAAGAATACGTTAGCCTATTAATAAGCTTATCATTATGTAACACAAATGTGTTTTAAATTTTTTCTGTGGGATTTTTTTTTTTACTATGCTCTAGAGAAAAGTGTTTTCCATATTCTGTTGCCTTAAACCTAACCTACTGTGAAACACTTGTTTACATAATAAATTTCATATAATACAACTGTATAATAACTATAATAACTGTAAGTTGGATGCTTAAAAAAGAAATAAGAGCACTGAAAATTTAATGGCAGGTTATATGGGATACTGTCAAATTATTTACACTTGGGGTTCGACTTTCCTTAAATGCCACATGCATTTTTTCACTTAGAGATGGTCAGCTTTTCTTTTTTCAAGTAGACACTTCACACCACAGGATAATGAAAGGCCAAGAGTCATATTTCGTCCTTAAGTAACTACTCATGGGCCAGACTCTGCATACATGGGCTCCTCTGCGCTAATATATGTACACAGCCTTGTTTATGTTAGGATCTACAAGAAGCCAGGGTTTGGGTGGCGGTGTTTTTCTAAATTAATGCTGCACCAACAGATTTGAAAACAGAAAGATGGTGGAATGTCGAAGTTAAGAAATGAGAAAATAAAATACAGTTTATACTGTGTTGGAAAAATGTAAAGGCTAAGCCTCTATGCTTGAAAAAGAAATTTTATACTTCAGACTAAACCAAAATAGAGTCGTGGTATTTGTCAGTTTGGTTGTAATCCCAATTTTAAGGTAAGTCAGACTGGGAGACTAAGCAGTTTAAGGATTCTCATAATTAAGTTAAAGCTAATTTTGTTTATTTTAATACAAGACAATAATGATGCTGCCAGAATTTTTAAAAAGTTTATTTGACTTTAGAGAAGCTGTTTCATTTGTGTCTATTGTAAAAGTATTCTTTCTGATTTAATTAGAAATGTTTGTTATAATGGTGAGTTTTTACATAAAGTTTAATTTGAGCCTAAATTAAGCAGTGGAAAAAGAAAATATGTATAAAATGTATCAATAGACTTCCTGTTTAATGGACACACTAAATAATTGTCTTCTAGAATGTGCTGGTTTTGACTGGGATAGAGTTAATTTTCTTCCTAGTAGCTAGTATGGGGCTGTGTTTTGGATTTGTGCTGGAAACAGTGTTGATAACACAGGGATGTTTTCATTACTGCTGAGCAGTGCCTACACAGAGTCAAGGCCTTTTCTGCTTCTCCCACCACCCCACCAGCGAGTAGGCTGGGGGTGCACAAGAAGCTGGGAGGGGACACAGCTGGGGCAGCTGACCCCAACTGACCAAAGGGATATTCCATACCATATGACATCATGCTCAGCATATAAAGCTGGGGAAGAAGAAGGAAGGGGGGGACGTTCAGAGTGATGGCGTTTGTCTTCCCAAGTCACTGTTCCGCGTGATGGAGCCCTGCTTTCCTGGAGATGGCTGAACACCTGCCTGCCGATGGGACGTGGTGAATGAATTCCTTGTTTTGCTTTGCTTGCGTGCGCGGCTTTTCCTTTACCTATTAAACTGTCTTTATCTCAACCCATGAGTTTTCTCACTTCTACTCTTCTGATTCTCTCCCCCATCCCACCGGGCGGGAGTGAGTGAGCGGCTGTGTGGTGCTTAATTGCTGGCTGGGGTTAAACCACGACACAGAATAAAATTTGTGAAAGTTAATTTGTTCTAGAATTGGTTCAAAAATCAGTTTTTTCCTCATTTTACTACTCCCCTGACAATTCCTCTTTGTAATCAAAAAAGAGAGATGATCTTAAGCAGTTATACTTAACTGCTAATGCAGGAAAAGGTGAATCTTGAAATCAGTTGTATGGGTTTTTTGAGAATAGTTTTCATCTTTAGTTTCCTTTCATGAACATTGTGGGGGAGGTTGGGGGTGTATTTTTGTTTTTCAGGTACTTTGTCACAGGAAAGGAATTGGGCTGAATATCCAAATAACATTTAAGTACATTTTTCTGACCGAAGCCTGCTGATGCATTTTTTGACTCCCTGCCTTTGCCTCCTTGCCATTTTTTGTCTCTGTAAAAGAAGGCTTCTATACCTTTCTTCTGGTTTAGAAGAATGTGTTTAGGGTTGGGATGATCTGCATTGTGGACATTAGCATCCTGAAAGTCTGATGGTACAGATTTTGGATAATTACTGTTTATTAAGTTTCTTTCCAACCACATTGTGAAGAAGTTTAATGATCAGCATGCATACAATTTCTTGGCCTCCACTTACTTAATGGCACAACTATGTCAGACCTGTAGTTGCCAACACTCCTATAGCAATTATTAAAAAACAGTTTGTTAAAGAGCAGTAGGGTGTTAAAGAGCACTATTGCCACTAGAGTTTATTCTATTTAGGGAACGCAGAAGTAAGCTGTACTGGTAAAGGAGCTTCTTTATCCAGAATTACTTTTATCTTCACTGAGTTTGTTGACCTATTACCTTATGTTGTCAGGGCCTTAGAAACTTTTTTTTCAGCATGTTTTTCATATACTAGATTTTCTCCATGAGCATAGTGGAGTCTGCTTTGAAAAGCTTTTCTCTAAAGAGACAGATGCCAGTGAACAAACATTTTGCTACATTCTACAGAACTGGCAAGGCCCGGTGTGAAGTAATCACAGTAAACTATAGTTCATTACATCAGCATTGTTACTATTGTTTAAAAAAAAGAAAGAGGGACGTCGAATGTAGTCACTAGTTTTCCCCCAGTTTCATTTTCTATTAAGAACTACATGGAAGTCTTCCTGGTTTGGTTTTTGGTTTTTGCTTTAACTTGTGGTATGTACTGGTTACTCACCTCTTTCCTCCGTAGTTCGTAGGCAGCTGATGTTTGTAGGGTTTCACATCAAGGCAAGAGGTTCTTCAGAGGAGGTTGTGGTGGAGAGGGAGTGCAGAGTGCACATTGCTTCCCGTCAGTGCCAACCAACACAGGCGAAAGTTTAGGTTTTTGACCTGATAGTACTTCAAAAGTAATAATCAACAAATTACATTGTGTAAAACTGGCAAAGGTGAGACCTCTATTAAAGCTTATTCATAGAAATTGGTTAACTTATTTATAAACACAGGATTCTGTACCTCTGGCAGGGAGTTCATCGTAATATACAATACGTTGAAAGAATGATTACATGATGATTAAAACTGATTTTAGGAATGCTCTTATGTAAGTCATAAACAAGTTGTACCTATTTAGAGGATGAAAAGAGGAAGAAAGAAAAGATTGTAGGTGGGCGAATATAATAATAAATACAGGGTTTACAAATAAGGCAAAAATAATAAATTAGTAA
>NW_008824283.1:8519958-8526311 GCF_000699105.1 Pygoscelis adeliae | reverse complement strand
AGGAATGCAGAGTCTTAAGGCACTGGACCAACACATAACCTTGCTAGTAGTCTCTTATGTCTGTTTAATGAAGGCATAATGTTAAATGTATGAGATTGCGTAATGTGTGTGGGGGGGGTGAGCCTATGTCCTGATGGAAATGAGCAGAATGGATATGGGGGAAAAAAACCACCACCACATAAGATTCTGAAAACAACCAAAGAGAAACTTTGCTAGGGAAATCTTCTATTTCCACACCACATGAAGAGCACAGCGCAGGTGAATGTTCAGAAACATGAGTAAATACACGGCTACATTCTGAGCAATTAGCAAGCCTAGCTAAAAGGCAGTTACAGTAAGCTAGATTAGTATCGTTATTGTGTCGTTATCATGAATCTAAGGGAGAAGACCACAAAAACTGAAATACAGGAAGAAATGCCTTTAACAGCAAAGAAAAAAATTTCAGCAAAAAATAATCTTCTATAGACATTCTGTGAATTTCTTCAGGAAGGAAGTAATTGAAGGACAGTTCCAAAATATTTAATCTTCTGAACCCTTCAGCCTGTGTCATGAGCTTAAAACAAGTGTCTTTCTCCAAAAGCAAGACTGGTTTCTTCATCTTGTCTAGCCTTGTTGTTCCAGAAGATGAGTATCTTCTGCACGAGTAGGCTAGGAGCACAATACATTTTCTTCTGGAGGAAAAATAGAAAAGGTTTTTCAAGTGAAAAGTCCCAGTTTCATTCTGCCTCTAATAAGATTGATTGTAGTTGTCTTTTTCTGTGGATCTCAGAGCACTGGGAAGGGTTTCTCTTTTAACAGGTGTGTTACTGTCCTCTTTGCCTGAAAACAGTGGATAAGCCCACCGCAAAAAAGACGGGCGAGAACAGTGCTCTGTAGGCACAACACTGAGTATTTCCCTGTACCTCAATAGAAGTCCCTGAAAACTTGTGAAAGAGATCATGACTTCTTCAGAGAACTCGCTCGCTTTCTCCAACCCTTGGCAAGTTAAGAATTGCTGATCTTTAATCAGTTTTATCTCTTAAAATGGAGACAGAGGCATATCTTGCTATCACACCGTTTTGGAGAGATTTCAACGTAAAAGCTGCTTATTTTCTGGAGCTTTTTCACCTTACACATGTGCAAGAGTCATTGCAACACTGGCTGGAAGTCTTCTGAGCGGAATCCAGCATGTTTGGATTTTATTTGCATTGTCCTTTTTCCTCTGTTCCAGTGTACAGACCTATGACTGACTTGTGGTCTTGATGTAAATTACAACTGTATCTCTTTTTGTTGGCTGACACATTTCTCTTTCTGCTCTTCACTTACTAATAGTATCTGCAGATCCATTTCTTTGCTTTACCCCGTTTTGTTTGTTCATTGTTGACAGATTGACTATTTGCTATGATATGGGCCTCTGGGCTCTTCAGATAGGTAATGTGTCACGTTGGTCAGTCACAGTGAGGTTCGCCTATCTACTTGGATATGTGAAGTTGGCTTATTCTATCTACTATTCCCAAGCCTCTTTTGACTTTTTTTTAATAATTTCATATTTTTCTATTTTATGTAATCTGCATAGGCAGAATGCAGGGCTGTTCATTCAGAAATTATCACGTATCTGTAAAGATTAGAGAGCACTGTAGCATTTTTCAATGAACTAAAGGCTTTGCATTTATATATTGAAGAAGTTCTTATATGTGATTTTGTTACTGCACCCTATTAGGGAACAGACCATTATCAGACCCATCTCACCCAACTTTGAAATTACCTTAATATTTGTATTGTATAATGCAATTATATTTTTCTATTGTTCATAACAGTTGGGGGCTCTTTTCATTTGTCTGTAAAAAATATCTTGATAGGAGTCTGCTTTCTGCATAATTCTTACTGTGGCAATTCCATTCTCTGCAGGCATGTGTCTCCTTCTTCATACCTTGTGATGAAGGAAGAGAACATCATATGTAGTGATTTGCTTGATAAGTGCTAGATCTGGGAGTGCATGACAGAGAGGGCACTGTTTCCAGAGGAACCACAAAATTGAGTTTAGGGGAAAAAAAAGGGGAGGAAAGAAGGGAAAAGACTTCTTTTCATTTTAGACCAGCTTCAGCAGTACAGTCAGTACTCCGTGCATTTTGAAATGGTTCTGCTTTCTGCTAGGAGTCAGCCATAAATCCGATAGGGAAAAAATGGCAGATGGAAAACCTTGTGTGTTGTGGGCATTTGCAAGCCCTTACCATATCCCTGCAAGGATTCAGTACAGAGCATTTGGCACTCTCAACCTACACTGCAAATTGTTTCCACAAGACAGTTCCTAACATAGTGGCAGAGAAGACCCCAAGGTCTTTACATACAGTACCACCTCACTTATGAAGGTATGCACTCGTTTGATGTAATCAGACAAAGCATACCAACAGGAGAAAAAGGGAGAAATGGGCATTTCTTTCAGAACAGATGTTTTCATTTTTTACTAAATCCGTTCTGATTCTCAAGTGAAAAGAATCCATCAGAAACTCCCACTAAAGTACGTGGGAAATTCCCAAATGTTGCACAGTATGCATAAACATTCAAACTATTGACAAATCAAATACTAAGTTTTATATGCATTTCTGCTTTTATATAGTTTAAAAGTAGGTAGGTAACATACCTCCTTCTCAGATGATGACAACCTTGCAGAAATAAAGTAACAAGTGGAACCTGGTTTCAGGAAACAAGCTTCCTACAACCATAATAATTTTAAATATTTATTTAAGTGTGAAATACTCTTTGTCTGTAAGAAACTACCTTTTCAATAGAAAGGAGCATTTTGTCTCCACTTATATGGCTTCAGCTGAAATTCTTATATCCTCAAGTGCCCAGTTGGATGAAGCACTTGAGCTCATTTCTGAGGAATGTGAGGACTCCTTATTTATTTCTCTCTTGCTAAGAGGTGAAATAACCAAATCCTAATTGTTTCTCAGAGTGAAAGTAGAAGAGGGCATTGAAATTAATCTTCTGTTATGTGCTGAAGGCCAATAAGGAGTGTGAAGGAAAGACAATACACGGAATTGCATTAACCTTCAACACACTTAATAACAGTAACAGCAACGGCAACAAAAATACTTCCCATCAACAGTGGAAGATTTTGAGCAACGGGGAATGTGACAGCAGACTGTGTGCGGCAGGACAGGGGCGACTGGCCGTACAGAAGAGGTGCTTCCCTTCGTTCGCGGCTGTTTCATTGTCTTTTTTGTTCCATGATGGGGCCCCGGGTTGGGTTTTGCGCGCCTTCTCTGGAGCTGCTCACGTGTTTAAACTCAAGAGCTTTCTCAAAGCATCTCTCCTCCTGGGTTAAATGTCATACAGTTGCAGGTATCCATTCAGATCTGTGACTCACTCGTCTGTACACCTTGTCTGCTGCTCGGAGCTAGAAGTGACTTACCAGTTGCAATTTTCTGCATTGAAAATTCTGTATTTTTCTGTATATACAGTTGTGTGAGCAACAGTTCGTGTGTTATACATGTGCAGGTAATACAGAATATTTCTCCCCAGAGTCATGACTTCCAGATCTGCTACCAACTTGAGAAGGTAAGGGGGCTCTGAAAATAAGCTGCTTTCCTTCCCTCCCCCCTGCTTAGCTGCTGCAGTAAATGGGGCTCTGCCTCTTAGTCCCTCATCTTGTCTTCCAGTCCCCTGTGTCACTTCCCCCATACTATTCCCTCCCCGAGGCACTGTTCAGTCTCCGACTCACAAATATTTCACGGATTATTTGGGAGTGATGGCTTTCAGAGAAGTATGCTGAGATGTGGTATAGAACCAAATCTGCAGCTTCATACTGTAGTCAGGTAATGCTGGAGACGTTCTGAAGGCTTTGAAACAAAACACGATGGTCCAGAGTTGTGCATATTCCTAGAATATCGCAAGCAGCAGTGTTTATCCATTTTAAAAACAAAAATCCTTCCAGGTCACTGCATGACTTTCTGTTCTAGTGCGAGATTGAATTAGAGGTGAATTGGCTTTGGTTTCTTAGAATGACTGTGTTCATATTGCATTGTATTCTGTTCACAAAGCTCAAGGCTGATTTTTGTTCTGGTGGTGTAAGTTGTCTGATTACGGTAAGATAAAACAGTATGGAAGCTGTTTTTTCACTAGTCTTATTTGATTGTCGGTTTTACAGCAGGTTTGTTGGTAAGCCCATTTAGTGAAATTAGAGAGGTTTGGGGCTCTTTTGGCTATTCTATTTATAATATTATGTTCTATTTGGAGAACAGGACTAAATTGAAAGCATTCCTCCTCCCCTCCGCCCCCCCCCCCCCCCCCCCCCCGCCCCCCCCCCCCCTTCGGAAATCATGGCATGTTGCTTTGTATTTTCCTTGTTGGTAGTTTGAGATACAGTTAGATGCCTTTCTAAGGATCAGTCTGAAGCTGTGCGATACAATGCACAGTGATGTGAATGGCCTGTTGTCAGTATTGGTTAAAAAAGCTGTGACAAATCAGCAGTGGAGGTGGAGGGGGGGAATCGCTTCACAGCTAGGAAAACTACAGTGGCAGTTGTATTGGGAAATCAGTGTTCTCTTGGTGTGTTTTTTTATTGCCCAAATGTCAGTGTTTCTCAATAGCTTGCTCATATGAATAGGAGTCAAGGGAATTCTCAATGTCCAAATCACAGAACATGTGCTATTGTTTGAATTCTCCTCAATTTGTGAGCTGCTCGCAGCAGGCTGTAATCATGTATCGTGCTGATTTTTGGTATCTGTTATGCATTATTTCAGTTTCTTATGACTTTTGTCTTCCTTATTTACGCAGGGGAAGCAAAAGAGCAAACTAGATCAGGAAAAAGAGCTTTGAGATGTAGCTTAACTCGAGAATGCATTACCTGGTTTGGCCTTGGGGTACTTTATCCATGTCTTTCAGTTTACCTATCTGTGAAAAAAAAAAAAAGGCAGACTTTGTAAAAGCTGTTACTGTGTTTGATATTAAAGGTTATTGTGGAGGAGTCACAGGCTTTTTCAGTACAATGCAGTCATAGGTATTGGTTTGTTTTTCTGATTGCTGTGAAATAATTGTTAGTGCTGCTCTTTGCCAAAGACGTCATTATTCTGTCTAGAAAGTATCGGTACAGCTTCATTACTTCCTGGAAAGTGTTTGGTGTGGTACAGATACAGGTCTGGTCCTTCTCAATTCTATTTGTACAGCACATCAAATGAACTCTGTTCCATTTTACTACAGCTTTAGATGAGACCAAATTATAAGTTTGTAAGAACTGGGGTATGAATCCTAATAATCAGATTTAGTGAAAGTAAAACGAATGCAGCCGAAATTTTTTAGTTCCACTTTGTAATTTAAATATTTTTGTTATTTTGTTTAATGTTGCAGATGTTTTCAAGTTTTTAGAAAAATATTTACAATAGAATGAAGGACACAAGTTAAGAGGCCTAACTAGCTTACCTAATCTCTGATGCACAGGTTGTTGCAAGGTCCCCTAAGCAGGAGGGGAAAAATTAGGAAATGATTGAGAAACATTTTTCCCTAACCAGCTCAACTCTTTGTCCACACTGGGAAAATACACCACGTTGGAAAACGATTAGCCAACAGTTTTGTCTTTAACATGCGTAAGGACCACTGTGTAAACTGTGACCAATTCAAATGTCATTAAGTACCATTTTCCCTATCTATACTAACAGTGCGACTGTGTTCAATGGTCAATGTGTTTTTACTGTGTGCCAAGCGTGTAGACAAAATCTGAGTTGTTCATTGTGAAATACATCCACCAAAGAGCTTTTAAACGTGGTAAGTCTATGACTAATGTTAATGCTTATAGGACTGTCAGGGACAATGTAGATATTTATGTAGATATTTTCCAGTAATGACTTTGAGGGTTGTTTGCTTTAGACTATGTAAAACAAACATAATACAGCCAGCCAAAGTTAGGAGTCTTTGCTCCTCTTAATAGAAAGAGCGTTTTCCTTGGAGGATGCTTGAGAGGAGCCAAGCTAGATGATAAGAAAGCACCCAGGTGTGTTTAACCCACCGAAGAATATTGTCTTCTAAAGGTTACCCAGTAGCTAGTTCAGGCTGCATTTCAGAAGCATCAGCGAAGGCAGCAGACCAGTATAACCACCATATCTCTTAGAAGAGTTCATGCAGGGGCTGTTTGCTGTGGATTTCCAGTGATCCAGCAGCCTAGGGAGAAAGTGACCATTCAGGGCTCTGAATTGTTAGATGCAATAATCTGTCCCTAAAATGGATAACACTATATAATCCATGGTTGTTGCATTTAGAATAGATACAGGAAGGCATCTCTTCTTTTAATAAATACAGTGCAGGAAGGCAGTGCTTGAATGGAGTGTCCTTCTGTAGGACTGACTGCTAAGATTATATATGCTATTTGGTTTCCTGCT
>NW_008824283.1:8498933-8519940 GCF_000699105.1 Pygoscelis adeliae | reverse complement strand
ACAATTTCATCTGCTATCTGTCCATTTTAGGCATGCTAAGCAACAGACCTGAATGGACTGTGCCTTACAGAAAGGCTTGGCTTTTTCTCTAAGGTTTTATTGGAAGAGGAGCATGAGAAGAGTCACACCCTTAATCAATGTGGCTGCATTGATACAAGGGCTCTTCCTAAGAGGGTTTTCCAGAAAGGCTCATTCTAGTGCAGACAAGGCCTTGGAGAAATATATTCAGTAGCCTCCCCTACCCACAAGCTGTGGTGGGGACTTCTTGTATTCTTAGCAGTGGAGCAGCCCCATTGCAATCTCTCTTCCACGCAGCCAGTGCAGCCACTCTCTGCATCTGGCAGTTTACCCCATCTACTGCAGATGGTGCAGCAACATCTCCTTGCGGTTAGAGGAGAAGAGAGGACTTTCAGAAAGAAAAGGGACTTTTCATAAGAATTGAAAAGCCTGTCGTTAAAGCACAAATTATTTTCTTTGTTTTGTAGTTCAGAAATATCCTTTCTTTAAGCTGGCTCAGTCATCTTTACTTTTTTTTTAGTTAGGTGCGTTGCTTGAGCTGACCTTTTAAAAATCTCTTTTGAGTGGCTTTGATTTTTATAGGGGAATCCATTATGGTGTAAGAACACAAACAGCATAGGGGTTCACTGCCATATAATATTTCATCGTCTTAAAATAAGTATTTTCTTCCAGTTGCTTTGGTTGGTAGTTGAAAACTGCTAGAAAAAGATCTACATATTTTATTTGTGATGTGATAGAACTGGGAAGGAAGGCAATAAATAATGATAGCAACTCTTAACATAAACTTGTTTTCCACTGGTGAGGCTTATACTGTTTTCTTTGTCACGCAGTGAGTAATCCCAGCGTAAATCATGTCTGTATTTAAGGTTCGTGTTTGAGCAGTTCCCAGAGTTGTCACCAGATTTTCAACCGTCCTTGCTATTTTTACTGTGGATTTTCCAGCTGATATTAGGAGGCACTGCCCATGTACTGGCTGATCTGTGCATGTGTGGTGGCTGGTCCTCCTGAACAGACATATTTCTGGAAATTCAAAGGTAACTTTACTAGAATAAATTCCGAGGGCTAAAAAGTGTAGCACAAATGGTAATATATTTGAATTGCACAGTAGCTTTTTACAGGAAATGCTGATTGCACATTGCACAGAGTGGCACCAGCCAACATCAGTGTAATTCACAAGTATGTGTCCTGGTTTTGGCTGGGATAGATTTCGTTTTCTTCCTAGTAGCTGGTAGGGTGCTGTGTTTTGGATTTAGCATGGGAATAATGTTGATAACACACCGATGTTTTAGTTGTTGCTAAGTAGCACTTACACTAGTCAAGGACTTTCCAGCTTCTCATGCCCTGCCAGCGAGAAGCTGGGAGGGGGCACAGCCAGGACAGCTGACCCAAACTGGCCAAAGGGACATTCCATACCATGTGACGTCATGCTCAGTACATAAACTGGGGGGAGCTGGCCAGGGGGCAGCGACCGCTGCTCAGGAACTGGCTGGGCATCGGTCGGCGGGGGGTGAGCAATTGCATTGTGCATCACTTGTTTTGTATAATCTTTTATCATCATCATCATCATCATCATTATTATTATTGTTATTATTATTATTGATGTTGTTATTATTATTATTATTATTTTCCCTTCCTTTTCTGTCCTATTAAACTGTATCTCAACCCACAAATTTTACTTTTTTTTTCCCTGATTCTCTCCCCCATCCCACTGGTGGTGGGGGGAGTGAGCAAACGCTGTGTGGTGTTTAGCTGCCTGCCGGGTTGAACCACAACAGTATGCCATGTCTTATTTTTCATCTTACAGCATGATACACTACACCGTGCATGCTGCTTTTATTTTACTGCTTACAACATGTGAACTTGGGAGGGGACTTCAGATGTCCCTGCACCTCGCGCAGAAATGAAAGTCCTCGGGCCTGCCTGGTGCATCTGCTGTTGCAGCCAGTCTCTTAACCACATTTGGAGGTGATAGTCATAGCTGCCGCCGGACCTTCTAGTTCTGAGGAGGCGTTCCTGGTCCTCTGGCAGAACTGGACCCTGCCACTCAATCCCAAAGTTACAGTAAAAAATAACGTTCTCTCGGTTGAGGAAACTTCAAATCACTTCAAAATCTCCTTCCTCACCCATCCTTGTGCAGGTGATTAGAGGACCCATGGCAAGCCTTTAAAACTGCATGCATAGATAGATTTGGTCTCTGTTTCTCCCCATACTTGAGCCTGAGAGAAACCGAGGTGTAGAATTGCAGTCAATAAAGCCTTTCTCTGGCCCTGAAGGAGGGAGGTCATTGAATATGTCTCCGTATCCCTTTGCTTCATCAACCCAAACTCTGCAGCAGATGACCAGATGGCCGCAGGGTGTGTTTTGTAGCTACAAGATAAATCTCATGTCAAGCAATTTCCTCCCATCAGCTATGGACACATGCATAAAAATTTAGATTTTTTTTCCTAAAAAAAAAATCCCTGAAAATTTGTCTTCATGAGAGACACTGCTTCATGTGGCAGCTGGAAGAATGTGCCTCCCTTTTTTTAGTATAGGGCAGCCAAAAATTGTTTGTGGCTCTAAAAAAGTTGTAATATTTGAGAAAGTACAAATCCAATCATATTGAATATAAAAGATGAGGATTGTCTTTTTCTTCTGGACTTTGCAAGAAATGTGTAACTTTTGGACGATGCCTCCTATCTGACCTGAGATGGTGATGGGTGAGAAGTAACAGCCACCCTTCTAAGGAGTTATGAAAAATACTGGCCTGTGCTATTAAACCACTTAGAAATATAATAAGGCAAGACAGTGAATAGGATTAGAGAAATGTGGAAGTTTGTGGAACTGGTGGCAGTGGTTGACCGCTTATATCCACCAGCGGATCTTGTTCACAGGGGAAGTTGGAGGAAAGCTAGCTATTACTATGACTTTGTTTGCTCTAAAGGAAGAGGGCCCAGCTGAAGGGAGCTTCAGATAGCAGTAGTGGGCATTTTGATGTATATTTTTAGTACAGCTAAGATAACATTTCTAGAAGTGTAGCTTATGTTTAAACTGTCATTTGAGGTTCTTGGTTTGTTTCATTTTGTTTGGGGTTTTTTTATCAGCACTTCCCATGCATTCTTTCTTTCCCTGGCTTTTCTAGCTGCTGTTCTGGAGCAGCGTGCTTTTGTTTTGAGGTATTTGCAAACTTTTTTAAAAGTAGGTTTTTAATTGAGTAGAAACATACTATGTTTGATAATTGTTTATCAGTGTGAAGCTGGGTGAGTTTGCTTTTATGCTTTTATTTTCATGACCTTTATGTTCACAGCCTCACGCTTTTATTTTCCTTCAGCAATAAGACAACAGATGCAATTAACATTGTTTTAAATGTTTCTCACTTGGCCAGGAAAGGTATACGTTAGAGGTTGTGTCTGAGGGTTTTTTGGGGGGATCTTTCATGACATTGTACATGTATTTTGTGCAGTGGGACATTTAGATAATGCATCTGGCAACTTCCATCCTAATTATTGTCTGGAATTAACTTTGCAAAGCTGAGAATTATCATCTAGTTTGTAGTACATTTTTAAAGGTGCGTGTTAAAGATGTGACCTATCCTGTGTAGCTATGGGTAGGTAGGAAAATGGTTTTGAAACGCTTCTTGTATTGCCAACCATTTTACTCTGCTGAAGCAAGGGAGGAAAAAGGAAATAAAAAATGTAATCTGGCCATATTTAAAATGTTGACAAGTTTATCCTGCACATGGTGTTAAAAACTGAGGTGTCCTAAAAGAACCAAGAATGCCTTTAGAGGCTGGTATTTACAGCCATTTTCTTTCCCTTTATCACAATCACAGCATACTAGCTGGGAATCTAAATAAGTAGTCAGCTGAATATACACATGGCTAGGTTATCTCATTTCTAGCTGCCTGCTTTGTTTATCCAGCACTTATGTAACGTTCTGAATTATATTAAGGCAGGGCCGAGCTTTGTATTCACATGCTGTTATCCTAGCGCCGATAGGAGAGATGAACAGAGCAGGGTGTGAGATGTTTAAAGGGATGGCTGCCTCTGCTCTCTCTCCTCTCCTCTCCTGAGCTTAAGACCTTAGATCTACACCCCATCTCTCTTTTGCTTTCTAACAATTACAGTGCAAGGCTGCGGGACTTTATGCTTCACACTTGTATCAGCAGCGTGGAGGCGCAGAGCTAAGGCTGCGAAGGCAACAAGTGCCAGACTGTAAACATTGATTCGAATGCTATCAAACTGATTTGGGGTTGGAGATAGACCAGGGCTTTTCAATACATGTTTATAGTTAAGAATGTAAACAGAATTTCGTGTTTATAGGCCCCAGATACAAAAAGAGGCTTTTAAAGCTCTGTTTTGAACTCCTTGAAAATAAAAGAATTGAACAGTTAGGGTAGAAAGGAAAATGACACTCTGGCGAGCATTAAATCATACCGTTTCCTCGCTCCCTTCCTCTCCCTCTCCATCTCACACAGTTGCATACAAAACCTCTGCTGCAGAGCTGCTATTTTTCATTCTTCTCTTAGACTATACCCTTTTTCTGAATGTGTATGCATGCGACGGGGTTTTGTTTGTCCTTTTTTTTTCCCCATGGCGGGATGTAAAAAAAGGGTTTGCCTAAAAGACATACTGAAGTTAATAATTGTCTGTTCAATTAAAGACCTTTTAACGGTAACACAACACAGTATTTTTTGTGTATATGGGTTGATATAGACTCACTGTGACCATTACTTAGTCATGTAACTCATAAGCAGCTAACTGTAGCCAGCCTAAACTGGTTTTGGGATTTTGCTGGAGTTTTTCAGTCAATAAATCATAACCTCTCTTGAGACTTATGAAAATTCCTTTTTAGCTGTGGTAGTTGCTAAGTAATGTCCGTACTTGGATAACAGTTTAGATACCAATCCTTAAATTGACAGCTTGCAAACAGACTGCTAAATTTATGCAGGGAGCCTTTCTGGACAAAGCCAGCTAGTTTATTTGCTGTTTTTTACAAGATTAAAGCCTTGAAATCTCTCTCTGTTTAAACTGTTGATTGCCATCTGAAGTTTCCTTAACTTAGAAGTTTGTATCTGAAATAAAATCTGAATCCAAATTTCCTTATCGTCTTCATTACTCACCCTAAAAACTTCTAAAGAAAAACAGGCCTTAGTTTTCAGTTTTGGAAATTTTATTCATTACTTCAGTGTTCCTGTCTTCGCAGATTTAAGCCATTTAGAAAATAGTGGATTAATACAGATACCAGACTTATGCCATCCCTGTTTCCGATTCAGTTTTCACTTAAAGCTAGCTCCAGCACAGCCGGTGACACTCCTAGACGTGGTGCTACGAATTAATATCTGAAGAATTCCACTTTAGAAAAATTAAAACCCCTTCTTCTGTAGAAAGAAAAATAACCACTTACTTGAACTTACTTTGGCATTTGAATTTTAACATAAACTTCGATTTTTTCCGAGAAAGATACATGTCGGATTTGTGTTGAGGTATGCATGCAAAATATTGTTTCACACAGAGGCAGGTTTTGTGGCAAAGTTTGTAAAATCAGCATTTCTTGAAGGACGTACTTATATGATTACTTTTATGCCACAATGAAGTTTATATAGAACATCTGAAAGCTGTTATAGCAAACAGGAGGTTTGTAATTTTACTGTAATTTGTAAAATAATTAAGAAAATCCTTACGGCACTTTCCCTAAACAAGTGTGGGCACTAGTAGCCCTTTATAAATTTCTGTTCTAAATTCTAGGCATTTTTACATAGCGTAGTCCAACTGTTCTACATTTCCAGTTAAGTTACTATTAAACCACCTTAAAAATAATGAAACGTATTGTTATCTTCTTTGCCCCTAACCGCCATTAACTGCGGGCTTAAATTTTAAGTTTTCAGTGATGCATTTCAAGAGGCCAAGTGAGATGAATAGCACAAGCTGCAAAATCGTACGTCGCTCACCCACTAACAGGGGCCTTCTTTTCTGTGAGTTTCCATAAATTAGATGTGGAGCCAAAGCAAGCGGAAGCTATTTTTAGTGCAGCAGCAGCAGCAGCAGCACTGCAGAACAGAAGCTGGCAGAGCATCACGTGTGTCAGGCTGAATCAAAGGGAGTATCCCAGCAATGTGCTGTAAACAAAACAAGGGCGCTGTCAAAAAACACGCTTCAGGTACCTAAAAAACCCAAATCAAAGCCTCACATGAGAAGCAAATGCACCAACTTACCAACTGTGTTTCTTAGGAGATTTTCCTATTTTGCAAACATGGGAGCGTAATAAGAATTCCGTGTTTCCTGGTGTCCCATTGTCTCGCTTGATGCAGTCCTTACCATTAGGCATTTTACTTAGAAATCTTTATTTTTTTGTCTATGTCTCTTATCAAGTATAATGCTTGTCTGAAGATACATAAGCATAGGAAAAGTAGATGCAGCTGTCTGCAGAGCCACTGCGTAGGGGATGTCCTTGCTGTGAAAGCACTGCTTTACAGCCTGTGAGGTGTTGCTTTTCAGCAAGGAGAAGAGCAATATGAGCTAATACTTTATTCTTACACGTGAATTGAATTGACATGTTCAACTCCGATTTTCCATTCATAATGAGTATTTTTATTATTTTGTGGATTTTTTGCATGAAACGTGTCTGTGCTCAGAAATTATACATTAACTTGAGTAAATGCTCACTGAACCTTTCAAAGATTAACGTTGCTTTGGTTTCCATGTGTCCGCATGCTTGTGAAGGCACAAATATATTTTGACTCAGTGATTTCAAGACTGTCTATTACTTAAAATCGCTTGCCAAGTCCATGGCATGAAAGCTTATAGTCAGTCAATAGCATCAGTTTATTGTTACTCAAGCAGTTAAGACGCAACCTTTATGAAGGTTAAAAAAGGTGTCAAAAATTTTCATTTCAATTGATAGTTAAAACAAAGCTGCTTCCCTTCTTCCTGAAAACCATCTGTTCACGTGATGCCTCCTCTGTGGGTCCTGCAGGTGCATGTATTTTAATGAACTATAGGGTTTGAATTTGTTGGCATTTCTCTTTCGGGAGCCCAGGGAATGTGAGAGTGTTTGCTGCTCTTCCAGTAAATGCAAATAGCTGTGAAAAAGTGACTTGGGGAAAAAGGATGTCAGCCTTGAAAGCTGAATAATACGAAGCAGCCTATGCAAAAAGGGGTTAGATGAGATTAATACACAATAGGCATATAAAGACAAATGCAAACATCAGTGCCAGTTGTGTCAGCACTGGCACAAAGGGACTCTTGAGTGCAGTGAGTCCCTCTTGTTGCCTCCCCGCTGCTCCTGACCGGGTTTTTCCCCTGGGCTGGGGGAAAAGTTGCTCAAGCCAGCACCTGGGTTTGGAAAGAAAAACGATATGGGTGAGCCCTTAGGCATGTCAAACATGGCACAAGTCCTGCATAGGTGTGGGGAAGGACTCTGGGAATCTTCCTGAAATTGTAGGTTTAATAGACTTCAGTGTCAAAGAGGAGCTGTTAACCTGGTCTGACCCACTGGCTATCCATTTTTGTTCAGCCAGTATATTTTAGGCAAGTTGCAGCCGGGGAAAAAACCCGTAGAATACAATGTTGGGAGTAGGAAAAGCTAAGAAAAAAGAGTAGAAGCAGTAAATTGTTAAAGGTTATTACATGCACATCTTAACTCATTCAATAATGCTAAAGACATGGACTCTGAGCCGAGTGCTTGTAAACTATTCAGACATTAGCCTTTCTTTTTTTAAAGAAAGTATTTTGATTTTTTTGTGCCAGAATCCCTTTCTAACTGTGTTCAACGTTCTCTTATGAAAAGATAGCAAAAATATTTGACATGATTTGTAGAAATTACCACTTCATATAGAAAGCAAAAAACAACAGTTCTTCTGTTGGTAATAAATAAATATTTTCAAATGCCTGTAGCCAAATCAAAGGAGTGTCCAGCTGAACTCATAATCCGCAGTCGCTGCTTGAGTTGAGAGCCTGAGTGTCTTGTGCTGCCTTACCGTAAGATACAAGAAGAAGATATGGCCATGAATATCTGTGAATAAACACCTGAATGTCAGCTACTTGCTCCTTGTCACACCATTCCCTTGCACAGATACGCCACCTCCTTATTCCAATACCCATCATCTTTCCCATCTCAAATACCGTGGAGAAAAAAATGCCTTTAAAATGCAAACTGCAACACATTCTCATGTCTGGTTTTGCTAGAATGGCTCCTACCAGCATCTGTTGTAACTTCAGAAAACAAATAAGCTGAAAATGTTTTGATTTGAAATAACTACAAATCACAAGAAAGGAGTTTGTCTTCAGCTGGAAATTTTATGCTGTTTTTAGGCCTCAGAAAAACAGAATTTGGAGAGCAAGAGCTAATAGTGATTTTGCCGATGCTAGCAAACCATGATCTCTTTTCTGTAACAAGTAACTTGCTGTTTATTCTCAGCAAATCTGCCGCACTTAAACAGGAGTTAGAAATCACCTGCGTGTTTGTGGCCACACTAAGTAGCCTTTGCAGTGCCGACGCTGCTTACGAAGGGCTGGGGAGTTGCGTGTGTTACAGCCACCACGTTTCCTGTCCCAGCCCCGGGAGGAAACCAAAGCAGGCAGCAAGGGTGGGGAATCTCCTGCTCGCTGGATGCTGTGTCGGCCTTTCAAACACACAGCTCGGTGTTATCAGTAACATGCAAAACAAATAAAACGGTGTGCCTGCGAGGCATCGTGAAGCCAAGCTGTACGTCACATCCAGCTCACAAATTACAGCTTCTACAGCTCAACTCGCCACTAAGGCATCTGTAAAACAGATTTTACTGAATGAAGCATGGACCAGAGATGGCACACTTAGGAAACAATTGCATTGAGCTCTTAGTGATGCAAAAAAATCACAAGTTAAAAAGAATAATAGTTGCTGTGAATCCGCTGTCTTCAGGGAAACTTGGAACAGATGCTTCTTTACTGGGATATTGTGAAATCTAATCTTTCAGCAGGTCAGTTATGACATGTATGTAAATAAAATCTGTAAAAAGCTATCGTATTAACATATGGCAATGTAATTGAAAAGGAATAAGATTTCTTGAAAATTATGCTGGGTTAACATATGACTGCTTAAATTAACTTTGGTTTATAGGACTGTTTTAATTATGTAGTAAATTAAGTAGTCAATACAAGTAGGTCAAAGTTTGCGTTATATATAGTTGCAAAACCTTTTCAAAGACGTAATATTTGTAATCAGCTCGTAATAGCTGTAATTTTCTTGTTCCACAGTCTCTTGTAACGAAGCTGCTACACATGAGTCTTAACTTTTCTCTGATGTATGTATTTCAGAAGTTTTTTTCTGGATTTCTTCTTTTTGCCAGCTCCTTTTCAGGCTCTTTGAATCTTTTGACACCAATTACAGGTGCGATTGCAGCCTGTCTGGACACACCCAGCCTGCCATTAATCGAACTGGTCTGGGCGCCTGTGCAGAAACAAAAAGCTTAAATTCAGCCAGGTTTCTAAAATACTGGGCTCAGGCGCTGAAGCCTTGACATGGCAGATATACTGCCATCCATAACTGAGCTGGCTAATTTAAATTTCAGTAGATGTCTGCGGTAATTCTCTGTATGCCTGTGGATCACCATGAAGATAATGTCTCAGTTATCATTTTGTCTTATCCATAGTTATGTACCTATCCTGTGAGTGTCTTTTTTTTTTCCTGTAATGTGAGTTTCATAAGTTCTAGTTCAGCATTTCCTCTTCCTTATCCAAACTATCCTTTCTTTGATACTTATCTCTTTCTTCATTTCTAGCTACCTGATACATCTTGCATCATTATTCTCAACTCTTATCATTCGAAATAATGATACTGGATTTTAATAATACCTTCTGTTTCTTAGCGCATTGGGAAAGCCCCTCTTTCTTATTCTGCAAATGTGATGTATTTAGCAACTTCCACACACCTTGCTGAACTTTAAAGGTAAATTGCAAAGTGTGCTTGATTTCATTCTAGACAAGAAGGTAAGGTTGCTGCATTGATTTCACTGGGAGTAGAATCAGCTCATAGCTGCGTATTTACTTAATTCCTCCAGCACCTGAAACATGGGTAGACACCTGTTCCAGAAGCTAGATGCAGAGCAAAAAGAAGTCTTCCCCTATGGGATTAAATATCAAATAAACTTTGCCACAAATACACAACAGGAAGCAGAAAGATGCTTATTTTGTGTACTATATATTGAGTAAAGCATACAAATGTTTTTCTGCTAGTATGGATTGTCTTTTGTTTGTTTGTTCCTCCTTTGCATTTTCTCAGAAATATGTAGTCTGTTATTTCAGTAGCTTTAAGTAATATCAGCTGGTTTACTTTTAATAGATACTGTTACATGCATCGTTATATACCACGTATTGGAAGAATTGCACAGTGTGCATACAATGTCATAACCAACATGCAGAAGGGGAGCCAAGGAGGTGATATTATCTGGATTGTCATCAGCATCAGTACAGACGATAGCTCATCTGTACCCTCAATTTCTAAGCAAAGCCTTTGCTGTCAGCAAAATATCATGCAAAGGGTGCCTCCCACAGCATTGTCATGCTTGTGTCATACAGCAAAACTGCTCTTGCTGACACAAGGGCTTCCTCCTTGGGGTTAGGTCTGCCTCCTGGTTTTAACCCTTCAACGACAGAATAATTAGAATTTGTGTCAGGCAGCTGCATCTCTCTGATGGATATAACAACTTAATGCAAAATATATCTGTATAGTGGTATCTACAACGGTGTTTAGATTGTCTGAGTGGCGCCTTGGCACTGATAAGTAGCGCTGTATGTTAATGCTTGGCATTGCCAATTCATCTCCTTCCTCCCAGAAGTGCTTTTTATGCTCACTTTCTACTTGTTGATAAAATGATATTCAGCCCTTTTTGCACCAATTCAGAAAATGGGATTTTATGTCAAAAAGCAAGACGGGGCGGGAGGGGGGGAAGGCAGGAAACAGCATTTTGCCTCAGTGTGCATCTTGCATGTAGCACTGCCCTTGGCTACTACTTGGCAGGAGGTTTTTTTGGATCCTTGGAGCCAACTCAATACCCTGCTCAGCAGTCTCAGCTTAAAGCTTCTGAAGAGGATCTTGCCCCAGCATTTGTAATAAATTGCATCCTGAAATATGTGCCTCTCTCAGTCGATGTTCCAAGACGACAAAAAGTTGTTGAGGTACAAAATTAAAACTATAAGCAAGCAGATGAATCCTGGGAATTAGTAGAGAAATATCAGAATTGGTTAAAAAGTGCTACTATATCATTGTAATCTAGAGAGAATGATACAGTTAAGCAACTTTCTTAACTGCTGGAATAGTCTTTTCTTTTGATAATCAATGTGGGTTGCAAGGCGGAAATAATGTATTTGGGTTCTAAGAAGTTACATAGCAATGTCAAGAAAATAGTATTTGGGCTAGCAGTGAGGGCTGGGGGCCTTTTTTGAGGGGACTGTGAGAGAAGGCATGAACTTAGAACAATAGCATTTTAGAATAAGACTGTGTAATGTAACGTTGAACTATTTATAACATGCAGAGAGATAGTGCAGGTACTTGTGTTTAGTGTAATTATGCTTATGCAATCAGCTTTTTAAGGAAGATACCCATTTGACTAGTTTATTTTTGGACATGTACTCCAGGGTGCTAAAATGTGTATCTATGTATCTGTCTTTATATAATTTTCGGCTTTGGTTCTAAATCTGGTTTTTGTATCTGTCAGGAGATGTCCTTCTACCTATAAACGCTCTGAGGCTGATTAACGACTGATGGCTGACAAATCTACAAATATCAAGCTTTTGGCATCATAAATGAAAATGCCTTGCTTTGTAAGGGGGGGATGGGGAGAGATTAATTTCCTGTTTAATTTCTACAAGAAAAAACCCACAGCCTAACCAGGTGGAATTTCTTTGTACTATAAATAAGCAAACCTTTCCTTCTTTCATGGCTTTAATTTTCATATCTTTCTATCTAAATTGCTCCCTCCACAATTTTCCTCATACTGCTGGGTTCAGAGATGTTCCTTCAGATGCTCAGTAAATGATGTAAATAATGGAACGAAGCTGTTCAACGCTGATACGGATGTGTGTATGTATATAACTCTAAACATGCTGTGTGGCTAGCTGGGGCAGTCCTGCATCACTTGAATGTATATTCTGGGGAAAGCTAGAATAAAATACATCTTGCTATCTTAAAGATGGTTTGGTGCTAATCTAGGTAAATGTTTCATTAACAGTTATAGAGAAAGAGTAGAGTAATTAATTTATGCACTGCCTAAAAATGGTTGGTTGTGGGTTTATGTGAAATGCATTTTGTTTCCTTTGAAATGTTCCATCTGTATTTCATGTCATGTCATAATTAATTTTCTCAGTTGGGTGTAGTTTTACAATATTATTTTTATTTACTAATATTGATCCATTGGTTTCTCATTACATCTTGCATTCCATTCCTTACCTTAACAATTGTAGGTCATGTTTTATTTTATAACATTGGTCATTTTAGTAGAAATTATGGTGCCATGATGCACTGGCTCCTTTGTAAAACTTTACTTCCAATACGACTTCCTCGTCGTATTGAATTGTATTCTCAGTGTTATGCATGGGCATGCCCTTGACGTTCGGTGTCTATATGGTATCTATACTAAATTTTAATTGTAGCCAGCTTATTACCAGACTTCTGGTGATAATCAGTATAGTTGCGTTTGAAGCAGTAAATACAGAAAAGTCTAGTTGGGTCACCGATGCGGTTCTCCTGTGTTCTACTTCCAGACACCACTCTCTTCTGTCACATTTAAAGATAAAGACCATAGTCATTCAAGTTCTCTATACAAACAAATGTCACGTGTTGTTGGACCACAGTTCTGACTACATGTTGTCATGACTACATGTTTGGAGCTGAGCTGCAACGAGCGAAGAGCGGGGTCTCCATTTGCTTTAAGGGAAAGACCTTCGTTCAGGCTCCAGACGTCCAAAATTTTGCACACATTATTGATCTTTTAAGCGTATGAGCCGTCTCATTGAATTCAAAAGTCTTGATGCATTCAATTGGATTACTTACATCCTTAAAACTATGTTTGTGGGTGAGTCTCGGTAGAATCAAAGCTTTTCTTGCACTGAATTTCTTAGTCCCTCTGTATAACTGAAATATTTAATCATTCTGACAAAAGAAAAAAATAGTGCAAGAAAGTACAAAGCTGCCCCGTAGTGGGAATATCTTGCCATTTGTTTGTGTTTATTTTATCTACATTTGTTCTGCAGTTATTAAAATTCCCTCTTACCTGTAGCTTCTATGAGAAAATGACTCACCTTGAAAACGGTGTCAGTTTTGAAGAATAGGTCGGCAGTTTTTCAATGCACTTTTAGTATGCTTCAGATTCGGGTCATCATTTCTTTCCTACTGGCGTGGGCTGTCAGTCTATGGAACGTCTGCGTCTTGTCTGGAGGGGCAGAGGTGGCCGGGGACACCCACAAAGTGTCGTGGTGGAGCCCATCATACAGTTTCTCAGTGCTGAGATGGGAAGCAACACAAGCAAAAGGCATAAAAACCAGTTGGAAATGTCCCCGCTTCCTCACTTCTGTGATTTGGCTTTTGTCCACCTAGTGTTTTGACACCGAATCTGCTCAGAAGGGTGTTGCAGTGCTTGAGCTGAATTTAGGTCAGAGCAGCCCCAGATCCGACACGTAACCAGTAAATGAAGATGTATATCTTAAAGATGTGCAGTTGTTTATTACTAATGCTTCTTGATTTGTTTTCCACTTGTTGTCGGATTTTCAAGGGTTTGTGTAAAAATACATAATAAAATACTGAAATTTAAAAACCACAGTCAGAAACGGTTCCTTTAAGCATGAGTATGACTTTGTGCTTTTTGAATATGGGTAGCACTGAGACCTTCTCAAAAGAGCATCTTGTAAAATGGGGAACATGTCAGCACCTGCCGAACTAAGGAATGGCTTTTGCTTTCAAAATATCATCACAGTTATGTTGTAAAGGTGTACTTTTTGGATTTACTTAAAATTTTTGTCAATATACCCCTCCACAAAGCAAAGCACTTGTTTTCCTGAAGGAAGTGTGACCCATGGGTGCTTTGAAGTCTAATGCATGATACCCTGTTGCAAGACAGACGTTTGTTGAGGGCAGGAGATCAGTATTTACAGTGCTGGTGTTAGGACTGGATTATTTGTAATCTAATTAAGAAGGTTACTAACAATTTGAAGGGATTATAAGATTAACAATTATCTGTGTGTTTATTTGATTAAAATAAATGCCCACAGATTTGGCTGCCATACCTGCGCTCTGGTATTTGGGATCAGAAATCCCATTTAATTGGAAGTAGAAAACCAAACAACAACAAAACTTTGTGGTTTGATTCTCTTTCTATGATGACTTTAATAAAATGTCTAGTCCCTAATTAATCTTCTCTCTATTTGCACTGAACTACAATGCACCTTATTATTGAAAGCCATTTTGGAGAAAGGTTTTTAAAGTTTTTTTGTAGGGGAGGGAAGAGTGGTTTTTAAAATAGTACACCATTAATTTAAAAATTCATTTTTGAGGTACTGGGCAGACAGTAATTCTATAGGATACTCCTTTGCACAAGGCTGGGGGTTTATCTGTAACTGCAGTTTAGGTCTGGTATCTCTTAGTGAAGCTTCCCAGATTTATTGTTTGAAAAATGTCCAACTCTCTGTGATTAAGAATTTCATCTCATTGCAGAACCAAGTTCCTAGAGGCTAAAGGTCCTCATTCTTCTTCACACCCTACTTTAGATCCTTCTGGCGCTACCTCCTGAGGGTGCTCACTCTCCTAAGCAATAGTATGAAGAACTTTTATATTAGAATTTGGTTTAATATGGACTTTCCTCGGAAAAAAGGTCAGATCCTTAGAGGCCATCACAAAAGTGGTTCTCACCTTCAGGACAGGTGTCGGGCACGCTCTTTTCTCAGAGCATTTCCCAGCATCTGAGCTGACACCAATGTCACACACGCACACAGGTTGATGGGAAAAAATAATCTGGTAAGGAATTTGTTGTTCTGGGCGCCCTCAGGTTTGAAGTGGGAAAGAAAAAGCAGAAGAATAAAAATGCATCTACTTTTCTCCCTGAAAATACAAAACTTGTACTTGCACTCACAGCCCGACTGCAGGATGACCTGCCAATATACATCATTATGTAAACGCGTGAGTGATGGGTCCATATTTAGAGAACAAATGATTCCTGGTTTTCATTTCCACAGGTTACATGCAGGTTGGGAATGGTATTTTTAATCTTCTCTTTAAAAGAAAAAAAAAGAGAAAAAAGACAACATTTTGAGATCTGAACTGACAAGTGGCTTTGGGTTTCTGACATTTACACCTTATTTGTATATTCCTTTTCAGCCTTCTCCAGCTGCTATTGCATAAATCTTCCACATTTTTTCCACTAACTGTATGGATGGAGAAGACAGATTGGGAAGTTCAACTTCCTTCTCGGTGCCTGTTTTTAGGAGCTTTAGAAGTTGTCCAGGATTTAAAATTGGCCTCAGTGGATTTCTTTGATAAAGTAAGCTTTTATTAAGCTTCTGCCCTTCCTTGCAGATGTGTATGTGGTACAAAGCAACAGCTTCTACGAAGTGGCAGGGTGACTGTTCAGCTGTAAAGGCCCAAGTTGTTCTCATAGTAGCACCATGATACCCTTAAGGGGTGGTGACGTTGGCCGCGATCCTGCAAGGAGATGCAACTGCCAGGCTTCCAGGTGGCTCCACGCAGGTCCTCAGGCTGGCTCGGGCGCTGCTGCTGTATTGCAGCACCAGCGCAGCATGTCCAGTGCTGCTCAGCCCCCTCCTCCCCTAGTTCTCCTGCCTCGGGCCGTAGATGGTGTGCTGGCACTGGCAGCAAGCGTCTCAGCACAGAGCCCAAGCAAGGAGCAGCAAGGATTGCCTGTGGTGCCAAATTCTCTGTTATCCACAACCAAAGACCCCTTTGCTCCAGCTTTTCAGAAACCAGACCCCCGAAATGACAACTGCCTGTTGGGTACAGGGTAGAGAGATTAAAAACAGAAGCGTAATGTAATCTTTAAAGTAACTTGAAGCAGGACATAATCAGGTTGTTGCATAATTATTTTCCTCATTCCTCAAACCCAACTCAACTCATTGTTTTGTTGTTTTAATAGTACAAATGCACTGTACACTGAAAAAATCGAGGAAAGTTGACGAGAATGGAAGGAAAGGTACAGAGAGTGCAGAGTTAGGAATGCTTTTCACAAAATGCCATATTAATAGTAAACGTTAGTGTTAATGTGACTTACTGTCAAATGTACACGTAGCAGGGTTGTAGGGCTAGTTTTGAACACTAAGTTTTATAACCCTTGTTTTGTTTAAATAGTTTGTAACTATTAAATGGAATTAGGCCAATTATTAGTAAGTTGAACATGGTCACTGTATCCTTCTTCCTTCCATTTTTGTAGTAACAATTCATCTCCTTGCTTCAGCTCCATGCCTTCCTCCAGCTACCCGAGGTAATCACTCAGCCGAGCCGTAGGTGTTATGACCAATTGCTTGAATTCATTCAGTGGTTAAATATATCCTGTTCTAAAATGGGCAGGATAATGGTGATTTAATGAAAACATTTCAGCAGCATCAACTGTAAAGATACAGGAGTTTTCTTATGAGTCTAATGGTTATGTCTAGCGTTTGTATCTGCACTGCTAGACCTCTGATGTTGTTCTTATTTTCACCTGGTAATTTCTAAGGCAGCTGATCATATACAGATATTTATCTGATATTGTTTTTCATGTACAGCTCCAAAGTGTGTTGTGCATGGGAATAAGAAGGATAACCCATCTGCTCTAGATTACAAGTAGGGAAGCCCTAATAAATTCTGGTACATGGCATAAACAAGTTTGGGAAGAGCAGGCTTTGTGTCCTTCTCATCGAAGCTGAAAGGTTACCGTGTCTCTTCACTCTGCTAAAGGGAAGGCAACAGGTCTACCTCTGAACAGTGGGTGAAGTGGTTCTATTGGGTGTTCTGGGGTAAAATGCTCTGGAACCGCTAGAAGAATGTCAGTCTTCATCATCCTTCTGTCCTTTAACTCCTGAGCCTTTAATTTTTACCCAGTTGTGTAACTTTCTTGCCTTGAACATTGACAAGGTTCAAGTATCCTATTCCAGTAACTCTGAGAATATGCTGGTGAACCACACAGCAGCCCTGCACATCGAAGGCCTGCTCATAGAGTTTGTGTCCAGCATGTCCTTCACTCAAGGTAAAGGTATGAGAGTGCAACGTCAGAGCTGGGGCAAGGATTAAGGAGTGCAGAAGAGAAATGATCTGCCACCACACCTCATAAACTGCAATGAGGAAAAAGAAGTTTTACCAGGTGCTCTGCAAGGTCTGCATTAACGCTTTCTCAGTTCCCACTGCGTAGGAAGCTGGTCACCTTCCTGACTTTTCTGTAGAGCAAATTTTTCAGTTTTCTTAGTTTGCACTGATGAGGTACTTCTTACATGCAACCCTAGAAAGCTGCTTCTCTGGTTGGACATGCGTTAGGAGCCCTCATATTCTCAAATGGTAGATATCTATAGGAACTCCAGATCCTGTCTATGTCTTGGAGCCTCTAAGACATCCTCATGAGAGCTGGTTCTGTGATCCAAATGTTAAGCCTTGGAACTAGTGCCGGTCCTCCAGTTTAACCCCAGCACTCACCAGGACTCCAGCCATGTCAATTCTCTGGGTCATGTCAACACCTGACAAACACATGGTAGGTGAAAGCAAACAGATATGCTCTCATTTTGCTCAGGCTTTTAACACACTATTCCTTTCATTTACATGTCACAAAAAATGCATAGATCTGAAAACAGTAGTTAACATGCATGTGTGCTTTTCCTGGCCAGGAGTGTTCGCCACCCTGAAGACTTCACTTTTCTTCATCTGGGTTTTCTGGGGGCTACTAGCATCCTCTTTTTGAATCCTCTGGTTTGACTTTTAGACGTGAAATCTCTTGCCAGCAAGTTCTCTTGCACTGAGCTTGGACTGGTGCCACAGGTAAACACAAACTTCTTGTGACTTCCTTTCAAGTCTGTGTTTTGTTACCTTTGCTTCTCCTGTTTGGGGATTTTCTGCTTTCTCTTTTATCAACCTCCTATAGAAAACTCCAGTCAAACTGGTTTTTCCTTTCTGGCAATCACCATAGCACACTTACTATTCCAAACCACTTCCACCGGTGTAAGTGATCTTTAATTTCCAACAACCAGTGCTGTTTCTAACCTGGATTTGGCATTCTTCAGGGCTCACAGCACTTTGGTGGATTTTGTGAACACTGAGAGGATATCCACAGTGCAACAATTTTTGAAAACAAAACCATCAACTAGAATGTGTAAGTTGCACTGAAATAATTTTTCCGTATCACAGCAAGATAAACTTGCAAGTAACAGGGAAAGCTGTATTTGCAACGTCCAGTGAAAATTCATTTTGTTAACTTCTGACATCCCCTGGCAACCTTGTGGTATATAGCTGGTGCTTGTAAACCTGATGCATTTCACAGGTCCAAATATTATCAAGGCTTTTGCCCATAGTTCAGCTTTCCTGAACATAAAAGTCCAACTTCTTTTTGAAGAATTCACCTGAAGAGGTGGAGGTGAGATCTTCTATGCACTTTAGTTAGTGGGACATAAAATCAAGGTTTTGATCTATCATTCTGTCTAAAGGCACGTTCTCCAGGTTCTGACGGGACGTTTGCATTCTGCCCATGTAACTTATCTGATGTTTCAGGTATTCTCTGCTTCCCTCCCAGCGCCGGTCTGTGTAGTTGCTGGAAGATGTTGAGCAGTTGTTTCATTCAGACAGTGGATAAAGAGATCCTAGTCTGTCATACATCAGCTCACAAAGCAGTCAGGATCCAGATCTCTCCGGATAATGCAATATGAGCTTTCTGTTTTCAGGTTATTATCTTTCGGTTCTCTGTTCAAAATTACACTTATAATTGCAGAATGTGCTCTGTGTAGCCTTTACATTGCAGAACTCAAATCTGTGTCTATATAAAAGCTCCACGGGTGTATCAGTACGTATATAATTATTATTGGCCTAGGACCGTCCTCTCGTGAGGAAGAAGAAAGTTCACTGAAGTCAGTGGATTCAAGCTGGTGTGAATGTGGTCAGAAGGAGGGTCTGCATGTGCCGGTCTAAGCCTCAGATTTTATCAGTGCTTCAATCCTAGTCCGTGTTTTGCAGCAGCTCAGCTGCTTGCACCCCCGGGAATAAAAGGTCTGATCACACACAATAGAAAAATACTGTCCCTTTTAAAATAAATACATAAATAACCTTTTCTCTTCTTTCTCTCTTTGCCTGTCTTCTTCCTCTTCTCTGAGATCCCACGTAGCAGAAGTTGCAGATGACGAGTCTCGTTTCTGCCGGAGCCTGTTAACCTTTCTGTGTGAATGACAGTTTTCCAGATTTAAGTCTTAGTCAGTGTTTATGTTAAGAAGAGGGTTAATGATGATCCCCATAGGCCTCTCGCTCGGAAAGCAAAAACATCTGCTAAGCCAAAAAGTGGTTAGTTTGCTAAATTTAGAAGGAAGAAATGCATTTCCCAAAATTCACACTGCTTCTTAACAAATTTAAGGAACCAATGGGGGCAAGCAGATATGGAAGTCATACTGTTTATTCGTTTTTAAGTTTAGTTCATGTATTTTCAATTTAAAAAATAAAATGAGATTGCTGTTATTAGGCAGAAGAGGGGTAGTACTCATATATCTGAAATGTTTAATGCAGTTGAACTTTTTGTGCATTTGTTTAGGTTAATAGCTGGACACGTGCCAAAGCCTGTGAATCTTAGAGATGTTCTGCAGTACATACTGAGAAAAGACAACTTGGCGGTGGAGGAAGTGAGGTTAAAATGGAAGTCTTCTAGGAAACTCTCTTAAGCGAGCCCATAGACTAGGAAAACTTTTCTACGGATTTTAGCCATCTTTCTTTATCCTTGCCAAACACGCTCCTGATTGCTGCCAGCTGTCTGGCTCGTTACGGGAAAGGGTAACCTCGTAAATGGTGACGAGCCCTCGGTTGTGACCATCGTCATCCATCTTTGCTTTTAATGTCTCGGCCAAAGTCGTCATCTCTAAATGGGGTTTAAACTAGAGTTTTCCTGCTTCATGGGATTAGCGGGGAGCATAGTTTGCTGGTACCAATAAAGCGTCTCGTGATGGCTTCGCTCTTGATGACTTCACGGTGGCTGGGGCCACGGCTGGCAGCAGCCACGGCCGGGGCAACAAAACGAGATGGGTTATATGCTTCCCTGTCAAGCTGCTTGTGCCACCGGCAGGCGGTATGGACACTGGGACAACACAGTGCCATCGCTTGCGTGTCTAGGAGAGATCTCCATCGGTGGCCTGAGGCCCTTCCCAGTCTTGTTACCCCTCTCCCTCTGAAGCAAGCTCGGAGGTGGCCGGTGCTGCCGTGGGTAAACACACAGCTTCGCCAAAAGTTGTACGGCCCAGGATGCCACGTCCTGGCTGCGTATCGGTCGTCCGTGGTCCCCAGTGGGCTGGTGGGTGACCCGCCTCCAGCTGCCTCCTGGCCGCATCCCCCCTTGCCCCAAGCAGAGGGCTGCCCAAATGCTTTAAACCACAAATCCTCAAACTTTACTGGCTTCTTAACAAGCCGGCGGGTTTCAGGCACGACCGTACTTTGCTCTCCCTCTTAGCCTCCCGTTTAACCTTTTCATCTCCTGACACAACAGTTTCCTTGCTGGCGAGCCGTGAGTTGCGGATGGGTGAAGGTGCGTTTCTGTGGATAAATCCTGTTTTCTGGTAATCTCCAAGCAACCCTTTGCCAACCCCGGGTGAGACGTCGTGAGGTCTGCTGGGAGGTTGGCAGGCTTTGGGAAAATACAGTTTTGGCAGTTGAAAAAAGGATAAGCAAGGTAAATTCTGGAGATCTTTATTAAATTCAGGTTTCACCTGTATTTTAGCAAAATCTCACTGCGAGGTCCAGCTGAGCTTCGGTCTCCGAAGACATTCCAGTGAAGATGCCTGGAGCGGGAAGGGCGGGCGCGGGGCCGGGGGAGCGGGAG
>NW_008824283.1:8491078-8498195 GCF_000699105.1 Pygoscelis adeliae | reverse complement strand
GCAGGGAGAGCAGCAGCTCCCCCCTCCCCGCTGCCGTCTCCCCTCTTCCAAGTGTGTCACACCCACCCGAGCGGCTGAAGAGACGCTTGTAGCGGGTTCACGTTGGTATTGAAATCGATGCTTTTCAACCGCCGGGAGCCAAAGGGAAGTCCTGGGGAACTTAGCAGATGCCAAAAACGTGTGACAAGCAATAGCAATATGTAGGTTTCTAACCCTTTTGAAAGAAATACTCTGTTTCAGTAGCTTATTCAATGTTTGCACTGGGTATTTTCTTCAGTAACAGCTTATGCAGCAATCGGTTGTTCAGAACTGAAGAACAGCATAGGTGAGCCAGAGTGGATCCAAAACAGGTTTCGGTCCCTCTCTTCCCTCTTCCTCCTCATGCCTTCGCTGCTGTGCTTACTCCTCATGGGAAGCGACTGCAGAGTGGTATGGAGGGAGAGAGGGGAGAAACTCCACTACCACACGGAAGCTGTATTTAAAATACAGCGACTATTTAAATTTGACAAGAAAATCCTTAGCCGTTAAATTTTACCAACGTCTTCTGAGGGATTTCTGCTGATATTTTCAGCACATGACTTGGGAAAATTAATTCTTTAGGGGTTAGAATATTACTGGGGGCTGTTTTCATTATGCCTTTCTCAGTTACCAGGAAATACATCAGAATAATGTGAGGTTGCTTGAAGCCCAACCGTGGAGCCTAAGGTATTCTCGAAACCAGAAATCCATAGTTACCTATTTCAAATATTGCAGGAAGAATTAACAGGATTGAAATCCCTTAGCTGATTAAAAAAAAAAATAAAAAGATATGTTATGGAAAGAAAGAAGGAAAAAAAAGTTCAAATCTTGATGTTGTCCCTGATAACTACAACAGGAAAAAAAAAAAGGTATTTTTTCCATTTCTGCTCCCTAGAGACCTGGGGTAGGTGTTCTCATTGTGAAATGTCTGCCTCACCTGTGACTTATTGCATTCCAAAGAGGGTGGAATTCAAAGCCCTGGTCCTGGATGGTTTCATACAGTAGATGGTGGTGCTTCTGCTGGTTTTTGAGCCTGGCTGAGGAGTTTGCAAAGCTCTTAATGGTCCATCAGAAATGTAACAGTTTGCTGACCCCGACAACTTACTTGAGGATAAATTTGAGATTCTTCACTCTGAGAACGTAAAGCTACAGCCTTAAAGATGCACCACGTTACCTTTTTCTTTTAAAGAGACAAGCATTTTGACGTGGGTTTGATTTCTTGTTTTCCACAGCAACTTTTTGATACAAGGCCTTTGAAATGTTGGGGTGAGAGCATAAAAAATGGTTGAAGTAGACGAAGATTTATTAAGATGTGTAGTTCGTTGTATTGATCTGTGGTTTAGCACTTCATCTTTCCAATTCTTTGGATGTCAAAATACAAATACAGCATGGGTTTTGTGTCTATTGTATTATTCTCAAGACATGATTTTTCTTTTAATTGTGATTTTGTTTGTGGGGTCAGAATATCTATACAGAGCCACATAGTGATTTACCCAGTGAGAAGAGGATTTTTCATGTACGATTACCTCCTCCTTATTTGTGCATTTATGAATCCTTCTTTCAGAAAGTCTTATATAGCTGCTACTGCTGCTCAAATTGCCATGGTTTTTAAAGAGAATAATGCTTATTGATAGTTCCCACATGCACTGGCAGGCACATCTAAAACCTGTACTTTTGTGTTCACAGCTTGCATAATATAAAATTTAGAGATCGCTTGTCAAACTAAGTGTCAGCTGAGTTTCCTAGGAAACTCACTGAAGATATTTATAAAACTACAGATCAGCTTAATAATAGATATAATAATGTCAGTAGCTCGTGATTGGTTTTTTTTTTAACTTTATCAGTCCATTTTTCTTTGCTTTAATTTGTTGGCAAACCAAACCACTGCATTTCCAAACAGAGCAGTGAAGACCTTCCTTCCAATATCTTGCCTAATTTATTTAAAAAAAAAAAAAAGCAGTTTGTGCTGTTCCATGTAAGGAAGTGTAAAACATCCTACCATAAAATTAAGAAGAACCTAAATGTCGTACTAGTTACCAGACAGAATCCTTTATAAATAAAACCACAATTGTGAAGTAGAAATATAAATATTATATCATATGTTATAGTTTTATTGACAGTTGAGTCGAATGCGTGAGTTTAAAGTTCGTTGCACATGCATGCAAAGCAGTTACTGCAGAATTAACATAAACCCTGAGTATGGGTTTCTATAGAAGCTGCATAAATAGAAGACCTGTCAGTATTGTAAAAAGGCATCATTCTGTGAAAATAATTTTATCCCTGAGCTGAAAAAAACAGGATCTAAAAAGAGAGAATAAGTGATACTGGTGTCCATTTTTATTCATTTTTCTGCTATTGTGTTTTCCTCACACTGATTCTTTGAGTGGAGACATGAGCGTTGCCACAGTTGGGAGGTACTTTCATACTTCAAGCACTTTAAACGGAAATTTTGGTCATGTAAATTTAAAATTTGCCAGTGGGTGTATATATATGTATATGTATAAAAGAATGTATATTATGCCAGAACATAATTATTAGAGGAATTTAGGATTAGTAGAAATTAACGTTCTTTAGAAAGCAATTTAGAAAACTGATTCCAGTTTTCCCATTTTAATACAGTAATGAGAATGAAGTTAGCGTATTTAGTAATGAGGCAGTACTGACTCCTTATCTGGAATCCATTACTTGTACCTACTGTGTACATTTGCCTGTCAGAGCTATTTTTTTAAACTGTGCTAATTAGCCAGGTAAGGAGCTTATATGAAGGATATTCAAGAACTGAATTTCTTTCGAAAAAGTAAGAGTATAGCTTTTTATGTTTCAGTGTCTAGAAATCTCAGTGCACATTTAATGTAGTTGCAAAAGAAATCCTAGGAAGCCTGTCCATCACACACTGAAAAGGTTAATTTTCTGTAAAGCTACAAAATTTAGCCAAATCCTGATGGTAGTTGCGTGTTGATTTATGGGATGCTAGTGATATCATTGCAGCTTGATACAGCGGGGTGGCAGGTAAAAACTTGCAAATCATTGCATTTGTTTTAATATAGATCGCATGTGGACAGCGACCTTAGAAGCACAAAACATTACAGCTGCTATGTCGAGTGATATTTTTTAGGCGCGTCATATTTGTCAGAGCTCACTCCCTCTTAACTGCGGTGTTGCAGTTTAGGGTATTTGAAATGGATCCTTTTATCGGGAGGAGGCTGACGATTTCTAAATGGAAGACGATTCGGGCTGATACATAGGACATCTAATTAGGAGACTTATCTCATTCCCAGCCCTGCCATGGATTATTTGTAGTGTAACTCTGCGTTACTCACTCCTCTGTTCCTTAACATAATTTGCCTGTTTGGGAAATGCAAATGCTAACAACCTTCCTGAAGTGCTTGTTGTATAGGTGGGAGAGATGTGAATTGGTACTAAATACCATGTTTAATCATTTCGGATAAATTCTGCCAACATGACCTTGGTATTGGGGAGGCAAGATGTATCGTCTCTGATTTATACATCAACTCCAGAAGGAATGCTTCTGCAAGAAGCAATTCACGCTGTCTTGTGAGGTTTGTGACGGAGTCGTATTAGTGCACGAATGCTCGCTTCTGTCTACGCTTTTAACCAGAGCCTGTTCTGTGTCAGCCATAGTTGAGGAGCGTTTTCTCCCCTGACTTCTGTTGCATTTATCGATCCTGAGCTGTGCAAGCGATTGCGCTGCCCACAGCAGTTTGCTAGCTCTCCCTCAGGCTCCTGCCCATTTTCTGCAGCCTTGTTTAACCTGCTGGTGTTGCCACCTTACTGCGCTCAGAGACCTGGATTTACCCCTCTCCTAACCTTTTACCCTGATGAAAAGAGGCTGTTTCCGGGCCCATTGGATCAAACTATTAAGAAACTGGAAAGAAGACTTTGAAACAAACTTGGAAATACAGAAGTGCTGCCTGAACAGCCGTATTAAGGAAAATTACTCTGTGTTTAGGAAGAGATTCAGCTTGGAAGCATTTTTGGTTTGGGCTTCTTTTGCCTTCTTTTTTCATCTCGTGTGCTGCAAGCATAAGATGAGAGTTTTGTTAATGATAGGTGCGCCAGTTAAAAATACATCACTCTGCTCCGGTGTCTGCATTAACTGCAGGGGGTAACTGAAGTTAAACTTTGCTTAATCAGTATTCTTAAGGTGATGAAAATCATCTGACCAAAGGGTTCCGCCTGAATACAGCTGCTTTCTCATGGTGACTGTAGCTGACTATGAAGACATACTTTTATATCTTTATATAAGTTTATGGTGGCTTTTGGCAGGGGAGGAGGTTTTGTTAAAAGAGGATTTTTCTTTAGAGTTTGTTCAGTATAGTTTTGTTATCAGGCACCCATCGTGTTGTGCTTTTTTAAACAATATGCTTAGCCATCACACCTTGATCATCCAGAAAGAAAAGCTGGGTATTCTAGCTGTGGATACTGCATTTTGTTTCCTTGCTATAACAATGGAGGTTCAAAAAGGAAAAATAGAATAAGTAAATATATATGCAGCGTATTTTCTTTTCCTTTCAGTTTGTATCCATGGGAAAGTGCTATGAGATTTTAGGGGGTGTATTTTTTCAACTGGTCAGTGTGTGTGACCCCTGCGTTAACAGTGAGTCACATTGTAAGTCAAGAGTTCACTGTTTTTTTTGTCTTTCCCACTGCAATTAAGTAGATGCCACATGCACACCCAAGTAAAATCGGGAAAAACTTGCCAGTTGATAAAGAAATCTTGATAATATTGTAGCAGGATGAGTCAGCCAGTGGGATATTCACTGCCAAATACCAAATAACAATGCAGAAATTCAAGAAAGCTTCTAAGTCATACGGGCAGTCTGGGGAAAATGAGCCAGCTGGGCTCACACAAAATCTAAGAAATGGGTGAAAGTGGGAGAGGAGAACCTGCCTATTTTAGCTATACATATAAAATCACATTTTTATGTCCTTAATACTGCTATTCTAGCATGTTCTAGGAAAGAATTAAAGCTTGAAAAGATTTCTTAAATAATTGGAGAATGTGGTTCTCCCCTTTTTTTCTGGTTCCCTTTTCTCTTGCCCTTCCCTGCAGTTGTAAGTTTTTGTTTCACCTTATGCATCTCACTGAGTTTTGGCAACATAGTCAGACTGGTTAACCTCCGCTTCATGTCAGTTTTGCTTTTCACTTCTTATGCTTTAGTTGCAGTGTTCCAGGGCAGCATGTCACTCCAAAGCTGTTTGTATATATTAACAAGCATTTCTGCTAACATTACTGCGACTGTAATTAACATAACATTATGCTAGATTAGCATTGTGCTAAATAAAGGCAACCCTTCACCCCAATTTCTTTTTTAAACGCCAAAATCTTTTTTACATCTAGACAGCCATATAATGTTATGACACATGATTAGTCTTAGTATTTTTTGGTGGACCTCACAAAATTATAACCTTTAACTGCATTTGGACCGCTTGTGGGTACTGCATAACGGTAAGTGTAGAAGTGCTGTATTGAAACAAAGTCTGGGTAAAAAGTTATTTGGCTCAGAAAATGTAACCTCCATCCATGTAAGTAAATCATCGGGCTCATACCTTTACCATTGGACTTGTGTTTTACTTTGCAGCGAGAGTCTAAACCAGAAGAGGTAGTGAAAAGTGTTATACTAGACAGTATTTTACATATCTTAGTGCATGTTTATTTTTCTTCTAGCTTTTTAGAAAGAATTGACAGCGTCAGCATGGATGACTACACACCCACAGATCAGGTTAGTATAACTAATGGGGTAGGGTCTGAACCAAGACGCCCTTTCTTATGAATTCTTTATGTAATTTATTTTAGTCCCAACAGCAGCTGAAATAGGGCATACCACATAGTATCAAAATACAGTCTAGCAGTTTAAGTAATGGATATTAAAGAAGAAGAGGCTTTTTGGTGGTGCGAGCTTGTCTTTTACTGTTATTATATATAGGTGGGTGATTCCTGTAATATGTCTGTTATTTCTTCTTGCTTTCTACTCTGTGTCCTACAAACAAAGTGAAGGGAGCAGGAAACATAAACGTAAAAGCCTACGGTTTCCCTCACCAGCCTTCGCTACACAGAAGCAGAATTTTGTTTCAATGGTGGAGGTGATGGAAACCCAGAGGGAGGCTTCCCATGTCCATCAGACAGGTCCTTCAGAGGCAGAAGCCTGCAGTGGATCTAGTGTCCAAATTCAGGGGAGAGCACCAGCGGCAGCAGCAGCCCTTGCGGACTTCTCTGCTGGCGTGCAGACACCTTCCTTCCAGCCTGTGCCCATCTCCCATGGGCAGGATAGTTTCTATTTGATCCTTATTTGCAGGACAGTACACGTTTTTCCCAGATGTCATGATAGAGTGCTCTAATGACAAAAGCATTCAGGAAAGTTACAGCTGAAGTGGTGCAGCCTTGAAATAAGAAGGGGCTTCACCATGGTGCACGGCTTCGGCTGCCTTCCCTGAGCTCAGGCTGTGTGGTTTCCTTGGGCAGGATGTCTCTTCGGCAAACTTACTCTGAGGTTGTTATTTTTCAGTGCTGGTATCCCACTGTCATCTAGTAGTCTCAGCCAAGACTGTGGGCCACGTCATAAACTGCAAATACAGGTGGCAGAAGAGAATCCCTGCACTGGATAATTCAGTCTAACCGTGCAAGGTGTATAACGGGCGGATGCCCTTAAAAAAATACAATTGCCAAATCTCATTGTGCAATCAGAGACTGAAATTCAGAGAAATGAAGTGACTTGCCAGAGATCCCACAAGGAAGTATGCGGAGCAGAGCCTGTTCCTTCAGACCTAGTTCAGGTCTATAATCACAAGCCTGTCCAATTACTCTGACCATATCCTGGAATGGAAGGCAGTAAAAAGCAGTATGCGGTGTATTATTAGGTGAAACTTGTATAGTCGATCCAATATAGGATCAATTATTAAAGCCCTCAAGACATTTTCAGACCCAAGCAGTAGCAATGGGATTTACTCCATCTAGACCTCACGGTCTGATTTTAGCATCAATACCACTCAGCTGGAGAGAGAAGTCAATGAAGCAAAGCCTCATTTTTGCTTTCATTATTTATGTTAGTGTTGGCCTGTTTGTTCCTGAGGCCTTTCC
>NW_008824283.1:8467637-8491049 GCF_000699105.1 Pygoscelis adeliae | reverse complement strand
AGTCATCATCTAGAAATTTTTCCTGATATTTCCTTTGGGAAGAAATGCCCTGTGTCTCCAAAGATCAGAAGAGGCTTTTGGTATTTGGCAGGTGGAAAACTTTTGCTCTAAAGGAGGGATTCTCTTTTGCTTTTGGGTTTTCATCCTGTTATGCTGTATCAGTTGTCCTGCTGCATCAACTGGTAAAAATCACTACTTGAATCAACTGGTAAAAATCACTACTTTCCTTTTTCACTTGCTTTCTTTAATTTTTTTCGCACCATCCCAAAATAATGACTGAGTCCAACAACAAATATATGTCAGCAAGTGACAGAAAATGACAGTAACATATAAAATAACTAAAAAAATTAAGTAAGTGGCCTTCAGCTGAGTTCATGCGGCTGTCAAAGCAGCCGAGGTTTGCCAGCTACCGGTGTACTTGAAGCAGTAGATGGTAGGGTAGGGGAAAAAGGCAAGCTGTGCTTGGGACTCTGCACCATTGACTGCCGCCTTCCCTCCCCGCTTTCGCAGCCACTGCATGGCAAAGAGAGCTAAGCTAGACCGAGTGGCCCTTCCCTTGCCCCGGGAAGGGAGCCCTCCCCCGGCAGGCAGGCGTGCCGAGAGGTGGCTGCTCAAGGAGGGGTTCATCCCCATCAGGCAGCCGGCAGCTTTCTCCGGCCTCGGATTTTGTTCTGCACCCACTGCCCGAGCAGCAGTGCTGGATAGTCAAGGTTGAAAATGCTACTGGTGATGACGATGGCACACGGTGAGCTAGTTGCCTGAGGTATGCATCATAAATTGCTTTTGCCTACTTCCTTTGAGAATCTAGGAAATTATTATTTTTTTAATTATTAAAAGAATGTTATTTAAGTTGTAAAGTATTGCTAGTTTGAAAAATAAGAAAGAAATGCCAGATTTACGTACAACCTAAATTCTGTTCCCCTGTGCTCTGTAATAGAGCTTTAATTACTCAGTCACAAGCTATTATTTCAATAGGATTCCTGTCTCATTCAATACAAAAGAGGGCAGAATTAAGGTTGCCTGGGCAACTGTAAATCTGGAGTTTTCTAACATTTGAATACTTGACTTTACAACATGAATAACACTTTTCTTAGTTTTATGTAACTTCAGAATTCATTATCCACCTCACATACAAAATTGTATGACCATCAATGACAGGTTTCAGTGGGCAGTAAAGAGAATGTATATAGGGTATTCTGCTTTCTGAGTGTGCACAAACCAAATGCAGAGATGATGTTTGTGTATATCCACTGTGTCAGTATGGACAAGTGCAGGTTTACCAAAAAGTCTGATTGAACTTCAGTTAAATGGAACATTTAAGACTTTTCATGGAAAATAATATTCCGTGCTTCTAAAAACAAAATGGGGTTAGGAAAAAACCTTGCTAATCAGCTTCTGTGTTCTCATTTCCAGGACCTATTAAGATGCAGAGTGTTGACATCAGGGATTTTTGAAACAAGATTTCAAGTAGATAAAGTAAATTTCCAGTAAGTCTATTAGTAATAATTTATGAATATCATGCTAATTTTTTAACAACTTAGTTCAGATGTCTGTGCTCATGTATGCTTGGTATAGTAGGTTTAGGGTGGGAGTTGGGGTTTTTGGGGGGTTTTTAGCTCTCTTTCCTAAGTCCTAGTAAAATTGCCTCACACTTTGCAAAAAGAGCTGATATTAGTTATGTGTATTAGTGATGCTCTATTGTGGGGTTGTCTGTTTTTACTAACTGGTTCACTAGTATAGCACTGTAAACTCATTAAATACTTTTGGGGATGAGATCTCACAGAAGTTAGTGGGAATGCTCCCACGAGTCAGACTTTGTACAGTGGGACGAGGAGAGTTAAATGTCTCCCTTCTTCTGGAGGGCTGCAAGCTCTGTGTTTGTCAGTTTTACGCTATGTCTCTGTGAAACACCCGCCATCAGACTGCCTGCACTCACCGGTTCTTGACCAGAAGGGTGGCAACGCTGATGGGGCAGAGCTGCCCCCATGTCCTCCTCCTTACAGAGGCGCACTCTCCCCACCGCCCTTCAAAATATGCTGAAACCTGTCCTTGTTTATAGTACAGTAGGTCCAATCTTAAATGCCACATGCGTTTCTGTGGGCTGGAAAGGCCAACACTTGCCCTGGAAAAGAGTATATTTCTCATTTTATGGGTTCAGTAGCCTTCTCCTGGCAGAGTGGGGCAGGTGGAGCTGTGCAGCTCTCTGACAGGCAGCGTGGCATCAGCAGATCTCTCTCCCCTTCGGGTGGTATTTTACTGCCGCTGGCCTTGGGGCTGTCAGATTTTTAAACTGAACCCTTGTGCTGCATGCTTGGTGTGACTTTCCTAGTGCACATAAGTGATATAACATCCTATGGCTTTTTAACAGCATGTTTGATGTAGGTGGCCAGAGAGACGAGAGAAGAAAATGGATCCAATGCTTTAATGGTAAGTAAAAATATTCTATATTTTTATTTTGAACTTACTCTCTGAGGTGTGAGCAGCTTAGTATTCATATTCACACACGGTGTGTCACTAGTACGGGAGTCCAGTGTTATAGATATTTTCTTTGGGTATTTTTGGCAGTTTGGGGAGCAATGGCAGTGTTACCCCAAGGAGTATATGCTGGGATAACGGAGATGTTCTTTTCTCTCTCCTTTCTTTCTTTTGTGTGCTCTGCCCAGATGTCACGGCTATCATCTTCGTTGTGGCTTGCAGCAGCTACAACATGGTAATAAGGGAAGACAATAACACAAACAGACTACGGGAATCCCTGGACCTTTTCAAAAGTATCTGGAATAACAGGTAAAACATACCTCATTTCCCACCCACCCTCCTCAATTTAGCTACAGTTCAACTCCTTACAAAATAGGACTCCCCTTACTATAAGCTCAGATCACTTATTCAGAAAATGTCCAGGTAGGGCCAGGTCACAGGGTGCCCCCGCGGTGTGTACCCCTCCCCGGAGGGGGGCCGTGGCACAGGGACGGTGCACACAGCATTTCACCTCTGCTGCCAAAATGGTGCAGGGTGCGGGGACAGCTTGGAAAGGGCAAGCTCCCCGTGCCGGCTGCCACGAGGGAAGCAGGGGAGACCCCTTACTGGCGTCACGGTGCTGCTTGGCCGAGACTGAGAGCATCCTCCAAATTACATTTTGTCTCCTCCTCAAACGCAGCAGCAGGAGCAGCTAGCTGTTGGCGTTGCCTTCGATTCACCGGCTGGCGCTGCACTCAATACTCGTGTGGGCAGCCGCTCTTGTAAAACTCGTCTCTGAGAGCACACAGTTTCTCTGCCTTGTGGGATGATATTTCAGATCTAATCTAATTGTAACTGCCATTAAATTGCCATTCTGCCACAGTGCATGTAAATTATAGATACGTAACCAAATAGCAATCTGAATAGGTTCCTGATAGAGAATAAGTAAAAACAATACCCAAAATAAGGTAGTGAAGTTTTCAGCACGTACCTATGAGGCTGCTCTGCACTGAGAAGCGATTGAAGGTAGAGTGAGGAAAAATGTTAAGCGCAAGTCCCAAAGGCGCATCGTCACGGTGATGGCTAGGTATTAATTGGGGAAGAAAACAGATCATTTTCTTTTGATTCATCAGGTGTCATACAGGCCACCCTAAAAGATGGGGTATCTGTGTGGATGAACAATAGTTAAGACAGAGCAGTCTGAGGGAAGGCAGCTTTCCGGCCTTTTTCTTTTGCTTCAAGCAAAACCAAACAAAGTAGACAGTAATGTCTGGTTTTGGACTGCGGTGCTTTTAGGAAATGTCATCATTTTCCCAACTCGATATCAAAAGGATAATTTAGAAAACAATATTTGAAGACTGCTCCCTTCAGCAATGTCTACTGCAGTTTTTATAAATGTATTTACAGATCCTATAAATATACCCACCAGCACAGGTGCAACCCGATCGAAACAGTAATTTAGGTCATCTTTTTTTTCTGTTGAAGCATGTCCCACACTACTTCACTCTCTGTCCACGCAGGGATAGCCAGTAAATTTTCTATTGAAGTGATATGTTTTCCTTGATTAATGTGTGAGAGATAACACAAACATTTGGTTTGTTTTTGACAGGTGGTTACGGACCATTTCTATCATTTTGTTCTTGAATAAACAGGACATGCTGGCTGAAAAAGTCTTGGCAGGGAAATCAAAAATCGAAGATTACTTTCCTGAATACGCGCATTATACTGTACCTGAGGATGGTAAGGTTTTTCACCACGCAGGGATTGGACCTGCTGGCATAGCCCAGCCCACAGTTCCTCTCTCTGTCGCTGTCTGTCTCTCATACACACACACACAAATTCACAAGCACACGCTGTTCCTTAACGTGAACTGTTGGTCAGGTAAGGAGCATGCCGGCAGCACGTAGCTCAGAGGTGCACCGGCGCGGGCAGGGTCTGAAGGGGCTCTGGCTGCTGGAGGGGGTGTGGGGGGACTGCAGGGGGCTGGCTCCAGAGCGCCTGCCTTCCCCTGTTTTGGAGCAACCCACAGTCCCAGGAAAGCAAAGCCGCTGGGCAGGTCTCTCCCCCTGCCAGATGCTTCTGCCTGGGCCTCCCACGGTGCTGAACTTTGTCAGGGACTCGTTAGACTTATCTTTGCGGCCATTCTGCATCCTCCAAGACTGTAAGCTTCAGCCTTTGCAAATACTGACGGGAAGCCCAGCAGATCAGCAAGGGAACCTTAATGGAGGAAAACCACATCAATAAATACAGAGAGCTGTGACGATGGAGCGATTAGCATGGGTTCAGTTTCTTATCATTTCAAGAAGTGCAATGATTCCTGCACCTCAATAACATATTGCATAAGTAAACTCTGGTATTATGCCAGTTTTGTACCAGGCAGAAGGCTTCCAGACATCTCAGGTCTGTGTCTAGCAAAAGTGGTAAAACTTGCACTTTCTGAGCACTAGCCTCTGCCTTACCCGAGTGATGCCCCTGGCGTAGTGCTTGCAGCCACCTGTCGGAAAAGGCTTTCGTTCTCCGCTAACCATCAACAACAGCCTAGGTTATGGAAGTGAAGATGGTAATAAGCTGTTTTCAGCTTTCATTCAGCTCTGGAATTTCAGGAGTGTGATGCGAAGTTTCAGGTGGAGAGGATAAATAAACTGTCCTAAAATCTGAGTTAACCTGGCACCAGTTTTATAATGCTAAGGGCTTTCAGAAGAAATCTTCTGTCACCATCACCCAAATTTCCCTCTCCGAAACATACACCACATATATATAGCGTTTGGGTAAATTGTCAACATTTTTTTATAGTAAGCCAGTTGTCAGAATAAAGTAGCTTTTGGTGTTTCTCAGCAGGATTTCACAGCAGATATCCAGAGTGATCCAGAATATTCACACATGAAGCAGCTCTCTATTTTTAACCTGTAGTTGTTCATTTATTCTTTAATTTCAGCTGACATTATTTAAGGACAGCAGCACAGAACTCTAAGATGCTGCCGATTGTGCTGCTGCTCTATGTTTACCCCTAGCGCTATAGATAAAAGTAAAAAACATGTTTCCGTATTCTGATAAATTCTGCCCTTTACCATATTATGTTTATAAGCATCTGATTTGGTATCTTAGATGAGGAGAAATCGCACTGAAGAGAAATGAATAGGTTATCTCTTCACTGTATTGTTTTTTACACTTACAGTAAATACAGTTGTTACATGGCCTAGACAGAGATGACTTCATGTGCCGACAAACCGTTAGTACTGACCAATGAGTCTCCCACTCAACAAGAATTTAGTCTAAGGCCCCTTGATGGGCAGTATATGCAAGTATTCTGCTGACTTGGGGCCTGGAAATAAAATATATATATTAAAAGATCTTTTGATGCTATAACTTTTTTCAAGTGTAATCTTGGAACTAACAGTGGGCTTAAATCTGAAGTTCTCCTATTTTCCTTAAAGGAGTTTGGTCCTTCAGTTTGATAGATAGAATTAGGTATTTCTGGAATTTAATAAGACCTTTCCCATCTTTTCCTTGAGGTAGCAATTCAGGCATTTATATTTGACAGTATTTACTTAATATAAACGTAAGTTCATTTATGATATCTTTATTTTAAATTCATACACACTCCAAAAAAAAAAAAAATCCAGAAGAAGTTTCGTTTTTAAACCCAAATTCCTGCCTGCAGCTTTATTCGAGAGATGCTGTTCTGCTGCAGAAACTGAACAGCTCAGCTGCTTTTTCTAGTCATATTTCCTGATAAAAGTTAAACCCTAACTCCCACTCATTTTGTATCTATATGAACAAACTTGTGGATGTGAGTAAGCCTCTTTATGATATGACCAATGACATTGTTGCAACGATTTCAGCAATTTTCAGGTTCCTAAAATATGTTAAATACATAGTCAGGTTTTACAGTACTCTTGCATTTTAGAATTACCTATTGGGAATCTTCTGTGGATATTTAACATTTTAATTTCTGTATTGAAGGACTACTTCCTCCTTATTAAATCTTTTATTATGAAAAGTAGATGATTGTTTGCTTTTCGTGTTTCTGATATCATTATTTTTAATTGAACAGCAACACCAGATGCAGGAGAAGACCCCAAAGTCACAAGAGCCAAGTTCTTCATCCGGGATGAGTTTTTAGTGAGTAATTTTGATCTTATGTGTGATTCTATCATAGGAAATACTGGCAGATGGTGTAGTTTATTTAGGGAAAACTGATGGGTTTTTGCAGAAATCTAGAAGGAGAGGAGAACGTCTGGCAATTCCTAATTCTTGTCAGCTGCCCATCTTGCAGAACCTTCCCCAGTGCTTGCACTTTTTTATGCCCATTTTATATAAGGTCATCTGCCCTGCCAAGCGTCACACACAGCAAGTAAGTGCTAGTGCTGAAAACGGTCGTGTGCTTGCCTGCTTGATTTGGGGTTTGGTGTGGGTGCCAGCAGCCCTCACTCTCTGCGCAGAGGAACAATGCCGAGCACTATTTCCATTGCCAGTTAGTGAGGTTTTCTGTGGTTGTCTTTACCTGTAAGATGCTACTGGCCGTTGCCTTGAATGTTTATTTTGTGTATCAGTCCAGTCCATGTTTAAGCAAATAGGCTTTTTTTTTTTTTTAACCCTGCATTCCTCCAAGGGCTTTGGCAGTGGTCATGAATGGGAATGAACAAAAAAGCAGATTTTATCCTTAAATAAGATTTCTGTTGTGCCAGTTAGGAGGTTTGCCTCACCCTAGGGCTGGTGTCATGGCCTTACTGAGGAATCATTAAAAAGTTTCCTTGTCTGGTCACAGTTATTCTTGCAATTAAGGATTTCTCCAAAGCTGGAGCTGAAGAGGTATAGTCTACATTTCACAGATACAAGCAGTAATCAGGCACACGATCAGAGCCCAGCGCTGCTGTCAGAAACAGAGGGCTTAATCCAGTATCACCTACAGCTTTACTCTATAGTTCCCACAGTGTGAAGCAGTAACAGAGACCAGAACCAAAGCTCATCCATCTTGCCCTACTGGTAGAAACTGTATGGGGGTGTTTGAGAGAACAAATTTAATCATTAGAATTAAAAATTTTGAAGTCATTCTGCATTTACAAGTATTGTTAGGATTTACAGCTGTTGATGCAACAAGAAAGAAAGAAGCAATTAAATGTGTTCACACTTTGGGGTTTTCCATTCACCACCTTAACCTTCCGGATTCTGAGGAAAAATATCAGATTGTGCTGTGTTAACATAGGAGTTACCGAAAAAAACCCAGTTCAAGCCAAATGTCTCTTGTGGTAATGCTGAAATGCTGTGAAGCAGGTGACGGTATCCAGTTTGGAAGGAGGGTCCAAGAGAACCAAATTACGGGGAAACTAGGGTGAAACTCCCCACCTTTATCTATTTTCATTATTTAAAATAAACACATCAAGGGCGAGGTCCTTACCTGCCATGACTCACTGGCATTATGGAAAGAGGCCACCTACGAAGCAGGTAGGGAGAGGAGGGGGCGTAGGCATTGCAACCACATAAAAAACCACCGTGCTGCCGGTGGCAGGGGCCGTCGCCGGCCGCAGGTGCTGGGAGCAGGAGAAACATTTGGGCCAGGGCCAGCACCCGCCAGCTGCCAGGCAGCCAAAACGGGGCCGAAACAGCTTTCCCCCCTTTCCCCGCAACCGCCGCAGGGCTGGCAGAGAGCATCCCATCCATAAGCAATGTTCATGTGTCTCTCTCCTGGGCTTCTGCTTGGTTTCTCAGCATAAAGAAACAGAGGGACGTAGTCATTTGAACAGTTGCTTTAAACTCGGGCTGTTTGAAATTAAAGTCTTGCAGGCGAGGTGTTTCTGCTCCCATAAATGCTCTGAACAGCCTGCGTGTGCCCTGAGTAATGGAGGCCGAGCACGGGCCCAGCAGGGAGGGCGAGGTGGGCAAAGGCCAAGCAGAAACAGCGACTTCCAGTTTCATGGGTTCAGGCACAAAAGGCCGAGGTTTCGGAGAGGGTGAGACAAAGGGGACAGGGGAAATAAAGCTCAGCATACAAACTGGGGAGGGCTCTGATGTCCTTAGCCAGGTGCAAGGGAGAAAAGGGGTATGTTTTCTACCTACGGCCTTCTTGGCTCTGCTTTATACGTTTCTTTCCAAGTCTCTTCATTTATGACCTTTTCCTTGTCCCGCTCTGTTAAATTTTCAGACGTGATTCAGAGAAATCTGTTTTTATTCATTTATAAGCTTTATCACGATTTTTATCACGGTAGCATCTGCATAAGGTGTGGATGTGTGTGAAAATCACCACCATGGCACTGCACCCCTTAAAACTCTACCTGGCTGTAGGCACCGGTACCGGCAAATTTAAAGCATGTAATTCGAAGAATATTAGAAGGAGGTTAAATATAAGCACATTTCCAACAACTATTGCTACACGGTAGTATATGAGTATTAGGAAGGCAAAATACATTGGCCGCTGATTTCAGAAATGGTGTGGGGGCCTGTGGCCTCTGGGGGCTTCGGCAGCAGGCCTGGCTGCTCGGCACTGTTGGTTTTTAATGGGAGGAGCGGTGGGTGAGGGCTGGCAGGATGTATCTTGTAGGAAATTCTCCTTCCATCAGCTCAGGCATGTCCTTTTCTCCCCCCAAGCTCTTCACGAGCACGCTGCCTCCGTGAAGAGCTAAAATGTGTTTAGGTTACTCCCCAGCCCCATTTTGGTGTTTTGTACGCAGGGCTCTCCAGCTGCTGATGTTTTGTTTTAATACATCCCCAGTGTCTAGGTAACCCCTGTTAAAGCAGCGGCATGGCCCCTCTGGTTGGTGCTGGTTTTTAAAAATCTGAGCCCTGGAGGTGGAGGAGCTGCTGCCCAAACACACAGATAGCGCGTTTGGCTCCTCACTGAAAACTGTCGTCCTGACCCCCGCAGTATAGGAACGCCAGTATTAAATATTCCCGCTTGTGTTATAGGAAGGTAAATGTACTTTCATTGCTGTGCCAGGGGATATTTTTTTCCCTTCTGAACTGGTGCTAAGTAACATGCTACTATTCAGAATGAGTTTTGAGCAGGGGTGAAAAATACTGCATTTGCCCTAAAATGAGAGGACTACAGAGCTGTCAGGGGACAAAAAAACTTAACGTTTTGAAAATACATCCTTTGACATGCTTTATATGTAACCAGGTATCACCAGAACATTTTAGGCAGCTTACTACCATAGACGTTAGTGGAATCAGTGCACACTTAGTGAAAGAACACTTATTTTACTGAAACACAAGAAAAAGATTGAACGTTGGGTCGGTAGGGTGGCGTGCTCTCTACTACCCACGTCTGGGTGGCACTGAAAGCATTTGTACGTTGTCCCTCACTGACAGCCTATAACATTTAGTCCTAGAAAGAGCGCGTGAGAGTGGGAGTCTGATCCCCCTCTCGCATCCTTACAGTACGTAACTGCTGTGTGCAGACCATGCGGAGGTGTTAATGCGCTTGTTAACAGCGTGCTGAGGCCCTGCTGCTCGAAGGAAGCGCACTGGAAGGGATGGTGGCAAGTGTGGCAACAGCAGCTGGAGGCTGCGCGTGTAGATGTGGGTCTCAAACCCGAACAGGCCAGGGCCAAACTCCTCCGAGGCTTGCAAGTTAAGATTGAAGAAGTGCAGCAGTCGCTGGAAGGCAGGCCGCACCGTCATTTCGGGGACAATTTGTTTTTTCTCCAAGGAAAAAAAAATGTTTAGTAATGGGTCTCTCCTTGCTGCATCTGAGTGGCAGCATTATACCACTGCCATACAGAACAGATCCGCAGGAGAAAAGGAAAAAAATGTAAAGCAGCTATTGTATCAAAAATAGAACCTCTGTTGCACATTTCACTGTTTTAAAATGAGTATCATCATGAATGTCCATGAACACCACTGTCTTTTCAGCCCTTGGCTTCCTAAAGGACTGATTTCCCCCAAACTTTGTAAGACAACGCTCCCCCCAGACCTTTCTGGGAGATTTGGAGGCCTGTATCCTGCAGGCAAATACAATCTACATTTTAATTGAGTTTCAGCATCTTGCCACCATTGCAGTGATTTGTAAACCTTTTTTTTTTTCCCCTCGTTTCATTATTGTTTAGTGTACTTCATGCTTTAAATATGGTCTGAACGACTTGCTCATCAATTGACTAGGTTATTAAATTAATATTTTTCATGAGGGAAATCCTTGAACCTAGGTATTGAGTGTAGCTTAGTAAGACGACAATCATTTTTAGTATGCATTTGGAAGCCCCCTATTTAACTAGTGTTGAATAGCTAATGTTACCTGCAAAAATCCGCGATTTCTTGTTGATCTAATTATGTAAGTCAGGGCTTCTAAATGTCTGTAGTTTTGCCTGTCTGTAGCTGTAGGTATTTAAAAGGTCAATCCCACATGTAAAATAAATCACTCTGTAGTGTAGCCAGAGAGAGAGAAAACAGTGTCTTTTGTTGTTTAGCCATTATAGTTCGTAATAAAATTCAGAAAAGATTTATAAAAATTGTTATCCCAAGAACTGACCTTCCGCTTTCGTGACATTCCGTATATATTCTTCAAGATAATGATCTAGCATGGATTTATGTATCAGTCCTGTAGTAGTACAGAACAAAATGATGATTTTTTCTAAAACCTTTTTTAAGCTTCTGGGGAATTTTAACAAGATAACCACGGGTGAAGTGATGCTGGAGCTCAAGTTAGCAACCTAAAAAGTTGTGCAGTAGCCTTGTGAAAATTTAATTCTGCGTGGCCTGATGTTTACTGGATTTGCGCATGGTTTATTATTCTATGGGAACCCGCCCACGCTAGTGATACTTCCACCATGGCCGGGTCTCAATAATGATACCAAGTCGTCAGCCGGCTTGATGGGCGCACAAAGTAAAGGTACCTTCAGGGGCCCTCAGCTTCAAGAAGCAGAAGCGGTAGGGTGCTCTTCTCTGCCGCTGCTACCGTCACAACTGGGAGGTTTTCAGTTTTGTGTTGCCAATTTGAAACAAGAATTCAAAAATTTGCCACATGATGGCACCAAAAAAGAAGGGGGGGGGGGAAATCCTGGGACAGATGCAGGGCAGACTGCAGCGCCGTCAGCAGCACGGATTCACTGCATGGTGATGTGCAAATGATGATAGCGTCAGTGGCTCTTACAAAGTAGTAATATACTGACCCCATAATATTATCCGTAACTTTTTTTGCGTTTGTTTCAAATCTGTGATTCAGGTTGGACTAGACCACGGACCTTCCTTCTTTTATATTTATTTTAACGCTCTATACGCAGAATTTCCCAGGTTTCTTGGTACTCTGTAAGCCAAGAGACCGCCGAGACGTGAAACCTCTCGCGGCACGGCGCCTGACCCTTCTTTTCCTCCCTCTTTCCGCAGAGGATAAGTACGGCGAGCGGAGACGGCAGGCATTACTGCTACCCACACTTTACGTGTGCAGTGGACACAGAAAATATCCGCAGAGTGTTCAACGACTGTCGAGACATCATTCAGAGGATGCACCTCCGCCAGTACGAACTCTTGTGAGGGGGCTCACCGTGGAACCTGTGGTTTTAAATTCTTTGCTCCTTACTCTTTCTCTTGATACTACCCCACACAAGGTGGAAGAATATACTATAGAAATGTCAGTCTCTTCACTTTGTTTACTTTAATTATTTAACCTTAAAGCTGATTTGAAGCAAGTTTGGGTTGTTTTTCCTTCATGCTTTTTGGGACTATTTTTGTGCTTTATTTTGACATGCCACTTCTTCGTCATTCCACTAAGCCCTTCGGCTACCTCTGTTCCCTTAGGTTTTGTTTTTTTAACTGAACGTGCCCTGCTAAATTTTTTCCAGCAGGTTAACGTCAGTTCAAACCGGCGTGTCAGCCGGATGACACTAAGGTCGTACCTATCCCTCTGTGTGGGTTTCCTTTTTAACATGACATTGAAGAGTACTTGATGGGTGAAAAAAAGATTAATGCACTTTGTATCAGGTTATTAAATACTGTTGAGGAAGTAGACACACAATGTAGCAGCACCACAATATTTATTACTCTGTCACAGTTTTTAGCATTTCTGAGTTGCAGGTCAACTGATAAAGTGACCTCCTCTTTTAAGCCGTTACCGGCACAGGAAGTAGAGTAGATAATGAGAGGAATAGCGAAGACAAAGCAATTTTTCTGGGGTTTTGGAGCTAAGCGTCTCTGCACACCTCAGGCATTTGAATTACAGCTACTTTTCAGCCTGTTGCATCTAGGCAGGAAATTTACCACCCTCACTTACGTTATTTGTGCTGTCCACAAATGATCCTTTTCGTTCCGATCATTCTTGGACAACGGTCCTCTCCCTATATATATTTTTTTGTTTTACTGCTGGTTTATTATATTGTACAGACTGTAAAATGTAATATTATTTTGTACAACTTTATTGAAGAAAAATACTTGTAGAAGATCTTTGTGCCTTGATTATGGCTGTACCTGTAAAATGAGCTAAGATGTAAGTATGTTTTTGATTGCGCTGTACAGCTTGATGTCAACCTTACCTGCAGCAGTGACTGGAGGTAAGAACTTTATCTGTAGAGTTTAGGGGTTTTTTTCTGGTTTATATAAAAATGCTCTTTAGTATAAAAATTATAAATTATGCAAATTAACCACTTACCTTTCCAAGTAAGGTATTCCAGTCACCGGATGTTGCAGCAAACATGCCTTTCTCTTTTGAAGTCTCAGCTTTAAAACATTGGAATTCATTCAAGTGTCCAAATTGCAACCTGGTGTTGTTTTAATGGGAACCAAGGATTTTTTTTTTTTTTTTTCCTTTATATTTAGAAAAATATGTTTGGTAATTCTTTGGTCATTCATAGAACTTCACAATTGCACAGACCGATTGTGAATGTGTAAAGCACCATTATATAGAGCTCTTCAATCTTTGTACCAACAGCGGCTTTCATTGTGCAAGTAAATAGCGAGAAAGAAGAAAAAAAAAAAAAAAAAAAGGGTAAAAAACCCTTGTGTCTGGCCTAAGAGAATTACAAGATGACATTTTTATTTCTCTTTTAATAAAGAGACACATTAGAAAATTGTTTTATTTTAAATATTGTAGAATCAAAATGTGTGAATATTTCTCAAACTTGAATAATTTATGCAAATGACATTCTCAAAACAAGTTGTGGTACAGTACAATATATAAAAAGCAAGAATTGCTGTAGCAATAAGGCATGTCCTTTTTAGTAACTATAACACTGCTTTATATTTTATACATAGGTGTTTTATGTCTGTGACTATATACTTTTCCTGTGTCCAAGATAACCTGTACAAATGTCTAAAATTACAGTTGCAATAACAGAAACCTAGAGAAGTGTTAGACTACATTACTTTCTAGAGTGTTTTATCACACTTTGGACCATTCCCCCCACTTCATTTTAAATTTAGGGAGAGAGAAAGAGCTAACACCTTCCCCACGTTGGCATATAAATCAGCAGGTTTGGTTAACTTTTTACTGTAAGCACCATTATTAGTTACAAACCCCAGCCAGTCATCTTTTTCAATTCAGACTACAGACGAATTGAGACCTTGTTTCTATTTGATGATAAACAATCCCATTTTAGATACTATCGTATGACCGTTTCCTCTTCCCAGAAATGTGTATACTTTGATATCTGTACGTTCAATTTAGTCATCAGATATTTCCCAGAAAGTGAAAGCCTGGGTGGAATAAGCTAATAATAAACAAAATTCCCAAATGCAAAGATTCTCTCGTTTCCCATGCCAAAGAAAGTAATAGAGCGAATAACAAAAGACAGTCTTTTCTTTCAAAACAATCCCCAGCCCAGGAGTTCAGGGTAGAGCTCCCAGCCTCTGCAGGAACGCCAGCACGAAAACTGGGCCCGGCGTGGAACTAGTCCCTCTGGTTTTTCTGGGGCGGGTGGGGAGAAGCAGGAGGTTTGTCGCCTCTTCCCGCATACGCAGCACGCGAAGACGCTGAGCTCAGATTTTACATTCTCCCCGCTGCCCTCCAGGCGGGGGCCTGCGGCGCAGCTCTGCGGTGCGCTGCGCTGCACCGCGGCTGGTGGCCTCCGCCTCCCCGGGGAAGAGCTAGTGCAGTTCAAAATGTGACTCTACAGTAAGTTAACAGAACTTGGCGGCCCTGCCGGAATCTAAAATAACGCGCATTCCTACCCCTGTCTGTCCGAGGACCGAGGGCCAAGGCATAGGATAATGTTACTGCAGCTGTATTTGACCTTCCTTCTTGCAGAAGATCGGCAACTGGAGGGCCCCTCACCACACAGATCTCTGGGATGCAATAGGGCCCTCTTTTTTTAAGCTCATCATAGCACATCTTTTTAAAAACAGCAGCTTGAGGTGTCACCCTAACTTTTCTTTAAGCAGGTTTCAAGTGTGTATCAGCAAACTGGATCCACGAGCTTCTTCCCGTTGTTGTCTGGTAGACGATAACTGCAAATTGTAGTCAGCTAACGATTTAACGTGCCAGGAACTGGAAGATTTCTTGTCCCAAACCAGAGTCCCTTACGTATGACATCCTAAAAAGGTTACGGAAATCCGCATCTCTCAGTGCTGATGTATCTAGATTCTGCCTGACCCTAACAAACGGAAGTATGACATGAGAAGGGCCATGCAGCAATAAAACAGAGAAACGTTTCCAGTTTGCAGGACTGAGCCTCCACCAGGGTAAGACACTAGTGCAGATAAGTGATGAGGCTATAGGATTTACATAATGTACAGTTACACTTTTAATATACATATTTGATACAAAAATTATAGCAGGAAAAGGACTCATTTGATTGTAGAATACAGTATTTTTGTACAGCATGAAACGTTCATTTCAGTTAATTATTTATCCTGTAGTAGTCATATCAGCTGTATAGGACTTCTATGGTATGTGTAAATGCAACCTGCCTTCAGACTAGCAATCAAATTAGGTCATTTGCTGGCATGAATATAGTCTGATGTTTGACTGTTCTCAGCTTTGGTATTTCAGTGACTGAATGCAGATGTCTGGCTCTTCATACTGCTTTATGCTTACTGATTAAACGCTGAGCAAAATAAAATGGTGGCGTGAGAAGCTGAAAATGAGCTAGTATCAGGATTACAAGCAGAGCACCTGCTGCACAGTATATAGTAAAGACTCTGCTCTCATACGGAAGGAAGCATTTTTGGAGGGAGAAGCGAGTTGGTGTTATGCTGCCCTGGAAAAGAAACGAAGACCGTCACTTTGCTGTTACAGTGGGTCCTGAATCAGGAGTAACGCCACAGCGGTCAGATCTCCAACTTCTAAATTCTGTGTTGGGTGGCAAGGGTTGGGACCAGTTTCCTAGTACCAGTGCCTTCTCCAGGGGGCTGAAGCGTCCGTACCTTGCGGTGCTGGGCACTAACTGGAATATTCACCAGGCCAACATTAGCCCAGAGGCCAATCTTCCCTCTACTCCATCTAGCGTAAATAGAGAGCTGGGCTCCCCATCTGATCTGCCTTCAAGAGAAGCCTAACTTTAGCTGCTGTAAGTCCACCTGGAAGGAGCCTTCCCAGGCTAAAGTTAGGGTTTGTGAATGTGCCCCTTCCTCCCCCCGAGCCCTCCTCCTACCCAGTACATGCTGCAAAAACACGTTGGCTAATCCAAATTACACACATGAACTTCAACAACAAAGAACCAAGCCGTTGGGTTTTGGCTTGACTTTGCAGTTCAAATTAAAGTTTACAACGGACCGAGGCCGAGTTAAAACAGTAGTGAAGACGATGCAACTTTAATTAGCCAACCTCTTGTTTTGCAGTGAAGGCGCACTGTCTGGCGTGTGCAGAGAGCATGTGTAGTTTGAAGGCAGCTACTCTCAGGAATATGGAATAAACAGAACTACTGTCAACAAGAAATAGTAACCATTGCATAAAACAGATCTAAAGGTTTGGGGTTATCTGCGTATCGAGCAGCCTAAACTCAACAGCGGTAGAAGTACGTGAAAGATTTCCCCTCCCAAGTCACAGACTACTCAGTAAACAGATCGTAGGTTTTGCTTCTTACTCCACGTTTCTAGGAGTTCTGTTTTATTTTTGAACTGGGAAACGAATTGGTTTACCTCTAAGGATATACTGAGCACTGGAACTGCCTGCGAGAGCGTAACCAACACGCTGTATAAAATGTGAATTGGAAATGAGGAGGCAGACTGTTGGCATGTGACAAATGTTTTCACTGTGTGAAGCGGTTAATGCACAAGTTTGAAAACCATGATCACCGTGCAAGAGTTTGAGGTGGAAATGGTCTTGTTTTCAGAGCTGGTAAATCAACCAAGCCAAACTAGTCTTTCTACTGTTCAGTGCACAATACTGATTATTTTTACAAGTCAATAGTTTACAACGCACCCTCTTTATAAGAAGATGTTAGATGCTTGTACCCAGATACTGATTAGATCTTTAACGGCATTGCTTTGTACCACACAGCACATGTGGCTCCCACAGATGTACTTTATAAAGTGGATGCAGTGTACTGAGTGGGTTGGGTGGGTAGGCAATTTTTTTATTTTTTGTTTTTACAGGTAGAATCAGTTTTAAAATATAGCTGACTGCCATGTTGATTTATTTATGAAAGTTATCTGACAAAAATAAAAAAAATTAAAACTTACCATGATGAAACTAGGATTGTTTCTATTCCTCCAACTGAATGACGGGACGCTGATTTCTGGAATTTTCCCAGCGTGCAGCACTTCACAAGCACTATGGGTATGCCCACTGAGAATCAAGCGGGGATGAAACCACCGTATCAGCTAGAACACAAAATGGTAAAGCACAACAACTGAGTCATAGCTAAAAAGAAATTGAGCTTAAACCCCCCCCTTTTTTTTTTCTTCTAACAGAATGAAATGATGGCAATTCTAATATTCTTACAAAGCGCTCTGTGTAAACTTCTGTTTTCCAGTGAGACGTGTTGATACTGTAATAGTAATCGTACCCATTTGGCCCTCATCCCAAATTTTTTTTAGCCATACGGATCAGAAGAACAAAGGCGATAGCGTGCCGTTGACATCACAAATAGAAAAACCTCGGGTTTAGTAAAGCAATGCTTTTTTCTTGGCTAAGGGGGAATCTTGTACTGCCAATCTTGAGTGAAGACACGTACGCAGAAGGAAACAAATGCTGACCATTAGATTTTTAGGGAATACTTTGACTTCACGTTTTCCTGTAGTTACTAACTCAGCAAAAGCAGTGCCTTCAAAGGGTTGGAAGACAGTGGCTTTCTACTAGGTTTGTCCACAATTTACACAGTACGTGAAGTACAAAACGCTCAGCTGGAGGTAACGGCACTGCAGCAGACTTAAGAGCGCCGGGACCCTATGGCCCGTACCTGGGAAGCCCTGCAGAATCAAGGCCGTGATCGCGATGATCCTCAGGGGAGCAGCTCTAACAAGCAGCTTCTCAAAGGCCTCACTAAAGCAGGAGCAGCTGTGGTCTGTTTGTCTCTGCTGACATCCTTTCCAAAATTTTTTAATCTATATACAGCTACACTCGTGTCCCCCTCCCACCCACCCACCGATACTCAAGTTCCTAATATACCAAACCTTTTGTGATGCTTCTTGAGACAGTACGTCATACTTTTCTTTAAATGGGATGTTCTTCTCCTCTGGAGGAGCAGAATCTTCTCCACTGCATTCAGCATCACTTTTCCGGTAGAGAGGGTAATGCTGGGAGACATTCAAAGCAAGGATCAGTTGCTCACGGTCCAGCCTTTCTGGAGCAGTAATAAATACACTAAAAACACGTCAACATGTTGCCTCACCCCACCTCTAACGCACCTGTAAAAGGATGGGTTCTGAAGCTGGAAGCTTTTCCACATCACTGCACCTTTTGTTGGAATGATTCGGTTTCTGCGAATAAAATCAATCCATACGTATTGTCTTCACCTATGTGTACCATAGGGGTGGGGAAGGGAATTAAACAATAGCTAGGTTTTGAGGGGTTGGGGGTTTCTTCTTGTTTTGTTTTTTGCAAAAAGCAGCATCAGCTCAGAGTACAGTGTTTAAATACTGTCCGCCGTATAAACTTCTAAGAGCCTCTACTGTGGATGGAAGGGGAAATGCTTTAATTCCCCTTTCTCTATAAGCTGTAAATATGGTTGCGCTCTTTCTGAATGCAGAAAGCAACAGCAGAATCTCACTGCACAAACAAGGCAGAAGAGATTTAGGGCAGCCCGAGAGAGAGAGCGGTTAGAGTCTAGCAATTTTTCCACTGGGAGCTGGTTTCCTGATTGACTGCCGACCCAGTCAATCATGCTGCCTACCGTGCGTCCAGTCGGCCTATGAAAAAGGGAAGAGGAATGAAACACAAGAAGCAATTGGATGTGATGAAACAATACTACAATTAAAACATTACTAGGCTATCAAGACAGGACTCCAGTAGAATCAGAAAACTAAAAGAATAGGCTAGCTTGAAGGATATAAAACAGAACAATATGCATAAATATAAATGCAGGGATTATTATGCATCTTAAGTCAAAGGGAGGGTTACAGAACTTCTCCTGCCATTCCCTGGAACAGAGAAAATGACACCCTCAGTTTGTTGGCAGCACTGACAAGGAAGTTAACACCGTTAACACAGAGCAACACAGTTAATAGTTAAGTAAAAATGATAAGAGGCAAATGGGGAGAAGAAAGATTTGCTAGCAAGCTGCAATATGAATAGGAAGCAGATTTTTTTTCAGGGGACTCTCAGTTATATCCTGACTGTTGCTGCAGTATCAGTATTCGCATTGCAGCAGCCGAGTTGCTGGCTACGATCAGATCTTTAATAAACTCTTACCTGCTGGGAGCAATTCAGTTTGTGAGAAAGCGCCGCAAGCTTTGCCTCTGAGGTACGGCAGACAGCACAGCCATCGCCCTCCATGGCTACGCTGTTCACTACGACAAAGCTGGAAAATACCAGGGAGCGGGCAAAAAGAAGGGAAGTGGGGAGGACAGGAAAGCATTTGCTATTCATGCACGTGCGTGGGATAAACTTTATTTTATAAAATGCAAGTGGTCCAAAGTTGGACACAGCTCAGCAAAACAGCAGAACGTTAACAGCTTCTGAAATCATGTGCTAGAAATCCTCTTTTGAGTATCCATACTGTAGCCATTTCTCTGCCTGGTAGGCTGCTTTATAATCAGTTGTTAATTAGGTTGCACAATATACCGTATGCTATGCTTCATGTTTACGCTTCAAGAGTTTTTTTTTTTATAACAGATACTGGAGTGGTATTCTAGTGGAATGTTAGAAGCCCACTAAGCTGAATTCTGAGGGAAAGGAGAACTTGCTTCTCTCCCCACACACATTTTAGACCTCGGAGACCTAATTTTAGACATTCGATTTCTTCAGGACAACTGAAGAGCAGAACAGCACTGCATTTGGCTGGCTACCCTGAACAAACTTAGTTTCGTACTTTGTGGTGTCTCACACAGAAACAGGATTTTGTTTGTAATAGAAAAAGATTTCCCTGTAGGTTTCAAATCAACTTTGAACTTCTGCCACAAGATTCATACCTGTTTAGTCACTCATTCAGGACTCAAGAGATATATTCCCTGTTCAATTCAGTCTTTTTACAGACATACATGAGCTGAATGCCTCCCCTTAAGAGATACTGGTCAAAACAAACAAAAAAATTTAATTCTTTATCAAATTAAGCTGCTTTTATACCATAGATTGGTTATAAAATCGTTTATCTGGGAACGTTTCATTAATAATGCAGCTCGTTTCAGTTCACAAATATGATACTAGACATACAATCTGCAACTGCATGCAAGAATTCTGCTGTGCTGTTTTATCAAAGGGGACACAGAAATATTCTGTAATAACTATTTTTTAAAAGAGCTGAAATACATGTCTAGAGGACCCCCCCATCTGCATGATAAACCATATCATTATACTGAGCATTCGCGAAGCTGATAGCTCTTCCTAAAAAAGACACGCCACTTCTAGACCTGTTCAGAATATTTTTAATGTTTGCTTAATTAAGGGAACCAGTGTAAACCTGTAGGTTTTGAATTTTACATTTGCATGAGTGATGATAACCTGATGGCATACATGCCAAATGCAGACTGGCAATGGGTCTTCCCTTCGCATATCTGAGGTTTAAAGACAAATGCCTTTCCACAAACCCACTACTGCTTTCCCTCATCGGGTTCCTGCACGGTATCTAAAAGTAACAAAAGGGGACACGGCAGACAACTGCCGCCACAGACACACAACGATGAGAACAAGCTCTGTAACAAGGTCTACTCTAAGCCAAAACCAGCTTACGCATTATTACCCCACCCTGTGGAAAAACTGTGGACAAGCAACTGCTGTGTTCCCAAATTCCTCCAACAAGAGTTAAGTTCTGCAGACTAGAGAAGTTATTAAAATTAATGAAACTCTTAACTTGTAAGCACAGAGGGGGTTTGTTTGTGTTTCTTTACTGAATCCTATTCTTCTGTTATGTTTACAGCCATGGGTCATTACCGGCTGCAAGGAAGTAAAAAGGCAAACCGGAGAATTTGATCCTGACTCCGCAGTACTTTTCCATTTAAAAGGAAATTGTTACAATTCACCTAGCTCAAAGTACGGCTTCCACTCCGTATCAAACTACAGGTTTGTACAAAGCGTTTGATGTTTAACGCATCACAAGCTAGATACAAAGTTTAAAAAAAAAAAAAAAGGCTCTAAGTTAAGCATTCCCATACTATTTCATTAGCAATTCCACTTCCAGTTCTCAGTTTTCATCACTCAGGCCTGCTAGCTCAGTAATCACTACTCTAAACATTGAAAAAAAACTTAAATGTACTCACTTTATTCCTTTTCGAGTTATTAGCTTTCCTGAAGTAAAGTTGAAAACCTTTTCAAATCGATTTACCTTGTAAGTAGTCATTCTGCGTCACAGAGCAAAAACACAACTGAGGTAAGAAACTGGCATTGTAAATCATCTGACACAGGTGCTTTACAGTTTGTAGACCATTCATGCAGCTCGCTGCTCCATTATCTAGATCCCACATTCATTCAGCAAACTCACGGGGATGCTCTGACACCCAGAGTGTACTCCGTCCCAGTCACATCAGCGGAAGGCACAGCCATCCTACAGAAGCACAGCAGAGCGAGGGCACTTACGCTCCTCTAATGCTGAGGTAATGGGAAGGGGAATGTGCTCAGACAAGAGGCCCAACACACGGAAAAGCAGCTTCAAGACTTCTCTGCCAACGCAGAAAGACCAGCTCTGGACAACTTTACATATGCTCAGAGAAGCACAAAAGTAAAACTGTTCTAAAATGTATTCTTAGGGTGCGTTGTGCACAGATGGATACCTTGTAAGACCTCGCTCTAAATTACAATCCCTTCTAATTTGGTTATGATCAAAAACTTTCTGTATAAACACACAAGAGGTCACGCAGACACAAAACCAGTTGCTGCATGCATTCCTTTCGCTGGCAAGACTTACTCATAATGAAATCCAATGTCATGATTCCCAACGATAACCACTAGCTCAGTAGAAACTGGATACTTAAACATTTTCCGAAATCTCCTGACATCATCTGCCCATGCCTGCATGAAAAAAAAGAAATGGAGAAATTAACGCTGTTCGACAGTATTGAAGGTGACCACTAGTATATAATACAGAAGCACACACTCAGTGAGACGTTTACATTTTATAAGTTTTATATGAGGGGAAAAAGTGCCAAGATACTACCAAAAATGAAGGAGAATCACAACATTTCAACTCATATCTAAAACACGAGAAATTCTACCAGTAGGACAACTATATTAATATTAAACAAAGCCTTGCATACCTAGCCTGCTTTCTTCTGCCATCCATTTCCTTCAAGAAATCCTCATTTTTTTGAAATAAGAGAGCTGTTGATGTCATACCTGAGGTGAGCTCCATTTTCCTTCATCAAAGACATCTCCCAGAATAAAAACAATATCTGGCTGCAGTAACCATAAGGCAGTTTGGAAAGATCTCTCCATTTGCCATTCCCTGAAAGGAAAACACATACCCAGTCATCACTGCCTAACTCCTGGATCCTCAACTCTGAATACACAAACACAGCCTGGCAGGAACGGGAAGATGGCTCCTACACACTGAAAGCGCTAATATGGAATTCAAATCAAATACTTAGAAATCAGGTTTAAGTACAGTAGGTGCGTCTTACCTGGTGGGTCATTCCACTACAATACAACCAGGACCAACTCATGCAAGAAGTAATACCAGCTTGTTTAATTTTCATTACAATTCCATTAAACAGCAATTAATCAGAACAGTGAATTATTGCACATGTTTTACTACGCTATTGTTTCTGCAGCAAAAGTTTACAATGTTCATATCATGGCAGAATTAGTACTTTCTTTCGGCATTCTGCTTTTTCTTCTTTTGGACTAACAGACACATGGCTTTGTAGCCATAGGATTGGATTATCTTTGGTTTTAAATGTGATTTTGCCTCCGATTCTTCTACGAGAGAGACAAACTTCTACCAGCTTCCTTATCTCTGCAATTAAAGGTATCAACTATTGGGACATCCAAGTTATCTGGCTCATTTTTAAGGCATTCTATAAAATGGTTACGTACTGGAAAAGACTATCGGACCCATCGAAAATGCTCAGGCATCTACACCCACATACCACCCCAACATTCAAGACTGCACTGCCTCAGTAAGTCCCATTCATTAACCTTTCAACACTGGTTTATTATCCAGCGCAGATCCAGATTGGCAAGTCAAAGGAAGCATGCACGCTTCTTACGAGTACCACAACATTGGTTTTAAACATCTGTCCCATTAGCTACTATTAAAAACTCTAAAACCAGGATAGAGATTATTCAAAAAAATTAATTATTACCTTCTTAGCTTATCCAGCCAATGTCCTTTGATTTCACCAAGCAGGTGAGTATCAGCTAAAATTATGGCCTTTAGGACTGAAGTTGAAGTCTCTTCTTTATCCATGCGAGCTCCACCTTTCACTTCTGGCCATCGACATTGAAAAATTACCACATAATAAATTAAAAATTCACAAAATATTAACACTGAGCTGACAAAACAAACA
>NW_008824283.1:8463732-8467616 GCF_000699105.1 Pygoscelis adeliae | reverse complement strand
AGAGCCTCTTCTTCAAAGGAAGACTCTTCACAGTGGTCGAGCTAGAACTCAGCATTGCAGTACCAGCATAAGACTCTTTCACAATGGCTCAGTTCTCCTCTCTCAGGTGAAAAGGGTAGGTGCTAGTCAAAGGATCACGTTGGGCTTCGTCTCAGTACAAAATCCCTGTGGAGAAAATACAAAATAAAATATTCACTAAGCCAGCATTCCCTGTAAGGCCTACAGTGTTAGCCTCTCATCACCCTGAAAGATTTGGAACCGTGTAATTGACCTAAAAAGCAAAGTTGGTCTTCTCCTTCAGGTACACAGACGGCCATGGCGCTGAGCACAGAACTGTACTCTCTCCTACCAGGCCCAAGGCAACCAGTTTAAAGCCAGCCAGGATCTTGGTGCATGATGTATTTTTTAAAACTATACAGTGAAAACACCGTGAGTAGGGGTCAAAGGTAGGTAAAGACAGAGCTTAGCTTGAACAGCAAAAAAAAAAAATCCACTAGGATCCACATCATCCTGGCCACCGCAATGCCACGTGCAATCACTTTCTGGCACAACTCACATAACGTGACTATGCCAAATCAATGCAATTACCACCTTTAATACGGCTCATTGTAATAATCTCCAAGAACAAAAAGCAATTTACTGTCCCAGAACAAGTTTACCGGAGCTTTCCAGGAATACAGATACATGACTAGTTAACTACTGCTGCTTCATTTCTAACAAGGGGACAAGAAGAAACATTTAAGCCTCGGAAACAGAAACTGTGCTACAGCTGAAGAGCAATGTGGAAAAATGAGCCTAAGTTGGTAAGCTTACTGTATTTACTGATTTCTTCTACCTTGGATAGTTTGTAACCCAAACAGGGAACTCTACCCCTTTTGAAACTACAATATTAGTTTCTGCCATTTTAAAGGCAGAAACAAAACAAATGTCTTCACCCCGATAAGCCACAATTGTAACAGGGCTCATTGATCGTTTCACTTGTTTGCAGGCATTTAACAGAAACTCATTATTTCTGGTGTAAGAAGGAAATACCCACACTTTCACAGTTCCGTTTCTTCTACAGTCCTTGGCAGAAACACTTTTCCAGTGCAAGTGCCCACAAGACACAGGTATCCCACCTGAGAGGACAGGGATACTAGCCCTACTTGCAAGTAAAATCACTCGGGTTCCATGCGCAACCCTCTCAGGGTTTCAGTCTGAAGAGTACTGCATGTCTGAAAGACCCACTTTTTAAAGGTAAACAGTGTAACATGGTCACAGCAAAAGGGACTCCAGGAGAGCTATAAAAATGTTACTTCACATGCTCATGAACAAACTTCTAGAGAAATCCACAAAGAAAAGTCTTCTCCCTGCCCAAGAATGGGACTGCAATTTTGCTTTCTACAACAGAAAAATTCCAACATAGGACTAAATCCAGGATGTTAGCAATTACCGAACACAGTACTCAGACAGTGATTAGCAGCCAATGTTCATCTGAATTGACTAAATCTGATTAGAACTGTGAATACTCGGTACCTTTGAATATTTAGACCCTAAATATTAGGAACACTAGGACAAAAGTACAGAATCGCACAAAATTAGTGGATCTTTTCAAAAATCCTGGTCTCAGTTACATGCAGAACACAAAACAAAACTTAAATTGCTTTACTGCCCTATGCCCTAGCCCATTTGATTGATGTCTCATGGAAATCGAAAACTGACATGTGATTATTATCTTATCTTTCCAACCAAAACCTCTATTTGATAATAGCCACTTATTTTCAAACACGAGCTTCCCGTATCACCACTACAAAGTACTTGTTCAAGACACAGAACTATTAGTCTGCATCATGTATCATTTCTCATATGCATTATTTAACATTAGCATGACTAATACTTAATTGCATGCAATTCAGTTCTAACTAAACTTAGTTTAGCAGGAGAAAGCCACCGGCCAGACGTCACAATTTCACAAAACAGAGGAACTACACATAAAGGCTGATTAACTTGTTTAATGTTAATCTCATCTGCACTTTAACTAGCAATAAAAATCAATGAGATTTTGCTTGTACATCTAACAACACGGCAAGATCAAAGCAGAAATGTCTGTTCAACAGATACAGCAACAAAGACAAGAGACAGATAAATTCTTAACTAAGCACACACATTCATATGGCCTTATCCTGCACAAACTGCACCTACCCCAGAATTTGGAAGCAGGCTTTGGTAGTCCTAGATAGTCTCCTCTTCCAACAAAAATACAACTAATTTGAACAGAAAATGCCAGTACGTTGTTTAACTTGCATTAGGCATGTCAAAAAAAAAAACCAAACTATAAAACCGAAAAACCCTATGACTCTTCTTATTCACAACCAACACAAAGCTTAAAACAAATAAAACCTGTTATTTTGCTATCAATATCTATGCATTCTCTAGAAGCTTTTAATTTCATTATTTTTCACACATCGAATTTCTTCAGAAGCTGTCCAAACAGCTAGAGCTGCAGCAAAAAGCCAGTGTTAAATATCGGGGCGGGGGGGAATCAGATCTTCAGAAGTAAAATGACCCCATCAAATGCAAAAAAAACCCCAAAACCTGCAATTAGTAGGAAAGAAAAACATCTCCAAGGCAAAACCACCATTTTCAAAAGTCACAAGCGGCAACTGACACACAATCAAAACCACAAACAGAGCCAGGCATTTCTACAAACATTCCCTGTCCCGGCATTTCTGCTGCTAGCTGTTACTATTTTGGGAGCGTGCCACAGATTCGGAAGATGCCAGAGGTCTCCCATCTGCACCCTACATTTCCAGCTTTCCTGATAGCGAACAAAAAAAGGAAAGGGGGGGGGGGGGGGGGAGGGGGGAGAAAATAAAAATCACAGAAAGTCAGTGATGCAGAATGAAAGACAACTCCGACTACTGGCTGCCAGAAATCCCTGCCTACCTCGCTCTGCCACCTGCCAGCCCACGGCTGCTCACATCCCAGCTGAACTGTTTGCTCAGGACTGTAGCTGCGCATCTCTGCGCGCCAAAGTAAAAGCAGTTTAACCGGAAACCAGGCACATGCAGTAGTAATCCCAACCTCACATACGGGTACCCAAGGACCGGAGACCCACATCCTCTCACACGTGATGGCAAGGTCAAAAATAATGCTGTCAGACCGCACACACGCTGCAAGATGGAGCTGTGGTTCAGCATGTTGCTGTACAATACGTTGCTACTACTCCTCCTTGCATGGCTGATTATTAAGATTGGACTAGAATCTGGTTTCTTACTAGGGCGTGAGGATCTCAGTTATGAGAAAAGACTGAAAGATTTCCCACTGTTTCTTGTTCTAAATACATGGGAGTGGCCTGATGCAAAACTGATTTTTAAAAGTTTTAAAAGCTCATCACAAAGGTAAGATCAGTATTTTCACCATATTCATTATTTTCAATTGTTTGGCCAGAGAACACACTCTATAATGGAAAACTGCTATCTTCAGTAGCTGGCAAACAGCAAAATTCTGCTAGTCACGTCAATTTTGTATTCAATCAGCGTATATTCTTTAGGCAGGGGAGAGAGAACCTTGAACTTTTCCTCATCTACATGTTTTAAGAACCATTCTACGCAACATTTAAAAATCAGCCTGTGGACAATGACAATTACTGATTCATTTAATAATGTCAAAGTTTAAACATGCTAGAAGTATAACTTTATACCACAAAACTGTGGGGGGAAAAAAAAAAATGCTCAAATGTCTAGCGCTCAAAAAAAAAAATTTGATGCCTTCCTTCTCTAGCACTCACGTTTATTTTGCTTACTGACAAATATTAGATACATTTTTGCACTTAAAATACTTCCATCATACATGCTGTTGTTCCTATTTTCATCCATCGAGTTTACTGGCAACACAGACTTGCA
>NW_008824283.1:8454236-8463705 GCF_000699105.1 Pygoscelis adeliae | reverse complement strand
GTTCAGAACATTATCCAGCTTTCATTTACAAGCGAGCCAAGAACGAAACAAGGGAAACCTGACACAATGGTCTACAGCCAGACCAGGAAGCAAATGGTTCTGGAGCTTTACCCTCTCTCTCACTTAGTGAATAGGTAACTCTGAACATCTCATATGCTTTGAGGCCAATTAATTTACAACCACATAAAACTGTCCTAACAAAGAGGGATACGAAAGTCCTAACCCTAGTCGTAGTCCTATCCCTAATGAACGTGCAAGTTTTAAGCTAAAGCTGTATTAGAGGTTATAGGCAAGCTTAGTATTTCTAACCTCCTGAGAGTTTTTCACTCAGCTCCCCCATCGCACTGTCACAAAGGTACAGATGTACAACTTTCAGACAAAGATAGTTCTATAATGTAACTATGTTAAACTTCCGTGAAATGTAGTCACAAACGTTCAGGTTCAAATCTCACAAGGTTTCCCTCCTGCAAGGTACACTTGCAACTGGGAGTTGTCTCCTTATCATTCCAAGCCCTCTCTGAAGCAACGTGACATTTCTACCTCCTGAACTGTGACTCTCCGCACTCGTTTCCTTTCAGCACTTCAAATACCAGAGCTCTCCAATTACCTCACTCTTCAATCAAGTAAGAGCTTCTGATGAATTCTTGTTTTGATACTGCAAGACGAGTCTCTGACCCATCTTTCTGAACACACTCTTCCCAATTCTAAACCCTAAATCCTTCCTTCATCCACAAATTTTAACTTATTATTGTAATTAAAGAAAAACTCCAAGCAGGGATTTAGCATTTTTCTTTTAAGAAATCCCTTTGGAATAATTTAATGATAGAATTAATTTCTGTCTGCATTGGCACATCCTTAGGGCTGAAATTCATAAAGACTGCCAAAACTACAGATCTACTTTGATTTTATATAGTTTACAGAAAAGGATAAATTGGGACATTCTTCAAATTAAAACACAAAGATTTTATCATATTCCCATAAAGACCCACAACCACTCTTGCAATGAATGTATTTTACAAGTGTGAAAGAGAGAGGTTTTGAAACTTGGTTGAAGTTATACAGACCACAGTTTATTTAAAAACCATATAAACAAAAATCAAAGGCACAAAATACAAAAACATTTCAGAGTAGCTTGTCATATTGAGATCATACAATTGAATCCATAATATTATCAAAATGTGGTACTACATAAGCCATGGTAGGTGGAAATGTTGTAGTAAGTATAAAAAATGTGGAGTATCTACTTGCCATTAAATTAATCAGTAGTTACAAATGTGCTGTAAAAGGAAGTCCATACAGCACACTTATTTGTTTCAAGCACTTTTCATACTGATTATTCAGTTTCACAGATTCCTGTACAGCATGCTTGAGATCTTCTATCTCTTCAAAAAAATCCTAGAGAAACCCAAAAATATTCACCTTAAAGTTTCTTTCAAAGACATTCTCAATACGAGCTAGTCAGCATTTCGGTTGTTCCCAAGTTCAAAGACACCTTCTATGTTTTTATTAATGCACGGTTGAGTTATGCAAGCACAGCTACAGTGATATAGAGCAATCAATTATAACCTTACGTAATAATTTAAAACTTTGCCCTGAACACACAACGCAAGCAGAATTCAAGTTATGTTAGAGCCTGAAATACAGACTAATAATAGGAAAGATGAATTAAAAGAAGGAAAAAATGCTGATTTATCAGAAAAGCTACAAAATGACAGTCCAAAATGACAAGGGAATAATGTCAACCTCACCTGTGCAAAAACATAGCTATATGAGCTGAAGTCAGCCAGTAGTAGATAACACACCATCAACTTTTTAGATCTGAAAGTTGCAAGATTATAAAACAGGGACAACAAGCAAGGAGAGAGATGAGGAGAGTAAACTAAGGAGGATGATCTTAGCATTTGAACAAGACAATACTAAAGAGTTTAAGGTGCAAAAAGGGATACCATATTTAGATCTAAAAAGATATAAAATATTTTTAGACCTTAACTGCTTTGTAAATTGCCAGTATCAGTTTAGAACCTTAAGTACAACTACATTTTGTTAATGAATATCCTATTTCAGAATAGTATCTATTATTTATGACTACACTACGTTAAAAAGTTTGATTTTCGTATTCAAAAGGATAAGATGTATGATGCATTAAGCTTGACAGAGCCTAATACGGGTAACACTATCCAACAGGTTCAACTGGCTCAGATAAAAGCAATTTACAACAAAGGAGGGAATGAAAAAGAGCAGTATGTAAGGCTACACAGAACGTAAAGAGACAGTCCAATAAGAAAGCCGTAAAAACCAAGTCCTGTTGCACTTATTTAATGTCAGCCTATGTGATGTCACTCTCTCAGATTGATCCTTTCGTAATTATGCTACCCCAGAATGCATAACTTAACAAGTAGTTCTAGCTATACCTAATTCAACTAGGAGATAAATTCAGCTTCAGAGAAATAAACTTCATTTATTAAAAGTATTGAGGGCCCATAGCTTGAATGTTTTGTTCAGCTCCTGCAACTCAAGTCTACGGAGAAATTCTGATACTTTGTGAGTGAAGCCAGAAGTTGTTGGGAAATACAAGGACAGCAAGCAGAATGTAATCACCCAAGACTTAATTTCACCAACCTTGGAAAGTCCTGTCTACCAGAGTAACACTGCACCTACTTATATCCATCTGTATTTAACATCTTCTCCTGCCTTTTCTTACGACATTTTTTTTTTTTAAATGAACAGTTACATGTATCTTAAATAACGTACAGTCACTTAAAACTACCTAAAAAAGTCACTGATAAAAAAAACATAACCTCAGATTTATATATCTCTCTCCTGAAAGATGAAACTTTCAGCCACAAGTTGTCCTTAACTGCCAAACATGGGGATCTAGAACTCACCCTGGCTCAATGTTCTGCAAGTTTCACATCTAATGAACTACCACCACGTTTTACTGTTACCCCTGTAATGAAAGCTAGGATAATATTATTTAGCTTGTGAGAGGGGATTGCAAGATAAGAAAAGAGATTCTCAAAAAAAAAATCCAACACAAGACTTGAAGAATAAGCAAAAAACAATTTAAACAAGTTTGTTGCTGAAAATAAAATCTTAGGTCAGGGCATTAAAGTGAGTCCTCTACAGCTAGATAAGATCTCTTCACCTTTTCACATAATTTCAAGAATTACCATATTTTCACACTTTCTCTTTCTACACCTGTATGGACTATCTATCACGAAACCTTCAAAGCCCTCCCCCCTGCCCTCCCTAAGCTTAGAGTTCTGTCAGAGGCATAACTTTGACATGTTTAAATTCAAGAGAAAATAGTTTTCCTCTCACTGACATCATGAAGCAATAGAAGTGATCATTCAAAAAATATTTTTATTATGTCTGCAAATGTCTGTTGGAAGGAATTAAGACACTTATCAGCAGTTACAATTTAATGTCATAACGACATGAGACAAATAATCTCTCATGAAGGAAACCAAATTGTCCAAACATTAAAAAAAAAATCCACAAGAAAATCCAGCAGCTTAAAACCGAAAAAATTAAAATTGCATTATTCCTCTTCTTTAGCCAAGCAGTACTGTAGGACATTAATGTTTCAAGGAGTCATTCTTTTCCATTTCCTTCTCAGAATGCTATAAATTGATTTTTTTAATGTATTTTGCTTGATAACAGCATATGTTCAGCCTAAAGATAAGTTTCAGTTCAGGCAGAAAAGTTAGTTTTTCAAAAATCACCTATTCTTAAACTTGTCCTAAAATAAATTACCTTGTCTAATCCGGCTAATTCATTTTTTAGTGCTCTCCTTTCTGTAGACAACTTTTCATTTTCTTTCTTCAGCTTTTTAATCTCCTTCAACAATAGCTCTATATTCAAATAAAAAAATACAGACTTCAACCATTACAGTCAACCTCCCCCTCATATGAATCATATTACAGCTAAAGAGCTGCCTACGTTTTGTGATATTAGAAAATTATGGTTCAGCTTCTTAAAGTACCTTTTTCATAAAGTGATTTATTCTTAAGAATTGGCCCAGCACGCTCCCAGGTACTATGAAAGATAACAGGATCTGTCAGTTGGATAATCTGCATCTGCCAGATTCTTAGAATGTGGGATTATTTTACTTTAAAATCCACAAAACATATCACATGCCTTCATTACCTTTTTCTGACTTACGAGAGGGTCATATTAGCCCTTGCTGACAGCACATTTCCTGAAAATTATGCCTACATTATATGATCTCTTCAATCTCTTTTTTTGCGCTTTGAAGTGGAACGGGATTGCACCTTAACTTGTGGATTTACTTATGTGAGGAAGAACATGCCCAAACCAGTATTGTCTGGGCTTGTCCCACATTTTAAGGCTAAAACCAGGTTCTTTTGTGTATCAGCGTCTGAAAATCAAAGAACGGAGCAGCAAACATTATCGCTAAGAGATCTGCATAGATACAGCTTACTGGAAAAAACAATAAATAGTACTAAATACAGCCATGCACTCCCACCCATGATTACACTGGCATACCAATTTCAGGGAAAAAACAAAACAAAACAAAACCCCGCTGCTTTTCTCATCACAAACAAATGCAGGGCTGGGTCCACAGATAGGACATTGATTACGAGCTGCCATTTTTACGTAACAGGTTTTCAAAAATGAAAAACGTTTTAGATGCTGCTGGTTGAAGTAGAAGAAATAACCTGGAGTGTGCCTTTGGATCTGAAATGAAATGCATCATCTGTGATGGGCATACTGGAAGCAACATCATCAGAATTAACTGTACGATTACCTAAATATTTACTGCAACAGGACTCCTCCTTTTTAGACATGTCCCTGTGAGATGTTACTTCTCCCTCTGGGGTTCGACTTCTTTTTCCAGAAACAGCACTAGTTTTCCAAGAAACCTTTTTACATTCCAATTGCTCAATTCTTTGCCTCTGCTCTCGAAGATTATGCTCTAGCTCATGAATTTTAATCTGTCAAGAAACTAAATTTTTTTAAAATGCATAGAACAAACACAGTTCAACCGAATACAACTGGAAACATAGCCTGACTGCAAATCTAGAGCTTTCAATTGCTGACTTAAAACTACATTTATCCAAAGTGTCTGAAAGGAGAAACAAATACAGCAAGTGAAGTTTCGCATACATCAAAAGCATTTTAAAAAAATCTGTTACTGAGCACATGCTCGCAAGACAGTATAAATGTACATGCACAAAGATACTAAACCTTTCCGCACAATAAAGCGTACTTTTATAGCAGCAATTGCCAACTTCTAAGAAAAAGTACATATAATCCAAATCATAATGAATATTAATTCACAAACAAATGAAGCCCATGTTCCAGACTCCTAGGAGGAAATCAATTAGACTGGTCAGTTGTAATGCTTGATCAATGCCTAAAGAGGCCATATCCACTTGAAGCTTCTTGAACCACTCCTGGCCACGCAACCCTACCTTTGCTCCAGTTGTGATGCTAGTCTCTTCGCACAGCAAGCCAACAGATCTCGCTACCTGACAGAAGACAATTCGCCTTCGTTTGGTTAGCTTACTGCTGGATTTCTGAAATAAATCGGCTCATGACACATTTTCTAAAATATCGGGCCTGGTGCAAGAGAGGTCGGAAGATGCATATACAGTTGGAAGGAGGGGTAGGTACGCGAGTAAAGAAAACAGCAAGGAAAGGGGAGACAGCTTTCAGTTACAGACCTACCAGTGACAGAGTTCACTTTCAAAGGGAACTACAGACTACTTTCCATTAGCTCGATGGCGTGGGAAACAAAAATGCATTTAAAAAGAAAAACTTGGTCTTATTTTACAAATCTAAAAATTACTTTTCAGTCTCACTAAAAGCTTATGTTTGGCTATTTGATACCATCTCCTACAAATTCTACTTACAGTGAGATTTTTAATTGCTTCGCTTTGCTCCTGGTTTGTTTTGATTTCTTTAACGTAACGTTTCTGTAGATCATTATACATCTGAAGTAGTCTAAAACAGAAGAGATGCATAAATTGCAGTCAAATATGAAAGCCAACAAAATGTGCATCCTTTGTGATAAAAATATTACAGATGCCCCATAGAGATCACTTGGACTGTAGCTGTACTGTAGAGACTCGTAACAGAAATATTTAAGATGGGTGTGAATGAAGTGTGACTGGCAACACAGAAAGAAAAAGCACCAGAAAAAACAGCAAAGCAAGAGTTAAAAGAATGGTCTGTATGGATGGCAAAGAATCCCTTTCACTCAGCCAGACTGAGGACCCTGTTGTTTTTGTCCAGCCCACATGGCCGCACTCTGATTAAACCTCAGTAGAAATAATTCATTGATGGAAGACCTATACACTAGCAACAGGAGGGTGGCAACGAGTTTGCAGCGTGTCACATGTATCATTCCTCTCCCCCTTAGCAAAGCAGGAATAGGAAGAGACATATAAAAAAGTTTGTCCAGAAGCTAGTTTCTTGCCACCAATCAAGAACCCATGACGAGGACTCATGAGGCAGCGTCCCCAGCTCTCCGTGTTGCACACAAGCAACCCTGGCCAGATCACTTGGACACACACATCTCATTGCTTCTGAGTACGTGGGTGTGAGGATATGCGTGAATGAAATCTATGAGAAAATGAGTATGAGTGGGTAACATGAATGTAAAATAAACAGATTTGGGATATTATCTTTCCCCTTGATATTACCTTGCATCAAGTTCTGCTACACTAGTTTCCTACAGTATTTCATAGCATTCAGTCTACATATATCAGGCCCACAATGTAACTGGTGAACATGAACACGTTTTTCCTATTTTATTAGGAATTCGAATAAAAGCCACCATTCATACTAAGTCACGACTGCGCCACAAGCAAGATGAGCGATACTAGTAGAGAACAGCTTTGTAAAATAACATACAAATAGATGCTAGAAAAAAGCTAGGTCAGGTTATCTATGTGCAACCTAATACAAAGCAGGTCCAGCACTAGATTCAAAGAATAACTCGGACTTCTTCAACATAAGCATCTAATTAGGTACTCAATTCAAGCCCAGAGCCAGACACCCAGCCTTCCTACATAGTTGACAAAGAGAGTCTGGTGGACTGTAAAGGTATTTAAAAAAAAAAAAAAGAAAAAAAGAAAAAAATGGGCCTTCTATAGCCATCTAAAGGGAACACTAAAAACAGGGTGGCTGAATCAAGAGCAGTAGGGACTGCCTCTATCTTTGTAAGATCCACAGCCCATCTCTGTAGGTGGACAAAAAGCAGCCTTTGAAAGAAAGGAGCAGCCTATTTATTTTAAAATTAAGTCATAGACCGACATCTTATGTAGCATGCCTAGTCGTTAAAATGTTTCAATACACATTTTCTTAAAACAAAAATGTATCATCTTTTGTATCAAAAATACAGCTACAAGAGCCCGTTTCTAGCATTAATTGGCAAACTACAGTAAGTCGTGGCTCAGTTCTAAAATCAATTAGACTGAAAAGTAGAATCACTTGTGTGGCTTATTTTGAAAGCAGTACTAGCTATAAATTTTATATATATACATAAAATTGAGCGATAAAAAAAATAGAAAATGTAATTACATAATTCTAGGTTAAAAATCTACAAAAAAGATCACGTGTGCACACACGCACCATGGAGCTTCCTTAGCTCATTCAATTTTTCTCAGTGAAAGATTTGAGAAAGAAGTCCATTTTGTTCTTTGTTTACTGATATTTTCAAGATTAATCTAAGATTTAGTATTTCCTTTTAAAATGTAAATAAAATTATTTTCCATTGTTTCAAAAGCTGAAAGCAGCTTCCATACCAGTAAACAAAAATTCAACTGACTTCAACTCATGAACAACATATTCTACCCCACAAAGAAGAATGTTTAATTCTGTGAAGAATTAAATCTGCAGTTTCCAAGAACTCACCTGACACTGTCACCCTCTAGATTAAGATCCTTGCTGTATCCACCCTTATGCCACAAACGGGTTTCTGTTTGAACTTGAACACTTAATTGAAACAAACACAACAGCTTAATAAAATTAGATTTTACAACTTTAATCGGATCAAACAAAGCAACTGAAAAAGGCTAAATTACTTTTCAGTTTGATTTCACAATAGAGGCTTCCATGCAGGAAACCAAATAAATGCACCAAATCTAAACTTGAATTTTTCTGCAAACAGGTATTTAAATCCTGGCCAGACACTCTTCTCACTAGTGCTATCGTTTTTCAGGTCCTAAGGTCCCAGTTTCCGAATCTTTTAAACAGTACTGATGCATTTTAACCAGCTTACCACTGTTTGTGGGCAAAACAGTCTAAAACTCTTTGCAGTTAGACAGAGCCAGCATGTTGGCTAAGCATAACTCAAGTATTACTTATTGATATTAAAATTGCTTGGTTTACTACAACAGTGAATTGCGTCCAAGTTGCCCCAGCCATCCTTTGTTCCTTTACACGCCTCCAGCATTCTCCATCCCCACCATCCTGCTCACAGACAGCCCTCAAAATATGCAGAACAGGTAAGGCCTAGTTCATCTGAAGAATAACAAGGTACGAGTCCTGAAATATTGCACTTCTTTTGACGCAAAAAGTAATGTTTGACAATTCTTACTCTCTGCTTGTGACATAGTCCTGCATTAACTGCTGCAGATGCAGTTTTTCTTGGATCTGGCCCAGATTCTTTTCTAGCTCCTTATTTTTTAGGTGTAGTTTTTTCAACTTCTTGACTAATTGTTCATTTTCATCACTGAGCTGAAAAGGAAGACAATTAAAAAAGAAAAAAAATCAAGCAACATTTTCAGATCAAGCATTAATTGAGCTGATAACATTTCAGATCAAAATTCTCTCCCAAAAGTTTTACTACATTTGTCTTGAACTATATAAAGAAAAACGTCAGGAAAAATAATTGGCTTCAAACTTTATGAATAATTGACTAAAACACAGCTTCTTTAACATATATATTAAAGGATTCCAGTGCAACTTCATAATTCATTACTGAACAACAAGGCAAAATGGTTTTGTATTTTTTAAAAAAGTGACAAAGGGACAAAACACACAAGTTTTCAGTTATACTTCTAAACTCAAAACACCAGCTCTGCAACTAAGCTCATATTTATTTTTGTCTTAACCTCACCGAAGCTGAAAGACTAAACTGCAGCCGCATTAGCAGAATTTCTTGCACGCACATTTGCTGAACCTCGCCCAGCAGCATGTAATCACGCCTATCGCCCAAAATGCACCAGATGCAACCAACGATCACGCCCTAACCTACAGGGTATTAAAAAAAACTGATGCTGTCGACACATCATCAGTCAAGAGAAGGAAGACCAGCAACCGAAAGCTGCTGTAAGCGTGAGCTCTGCCCCTGAAGGTGAAGGCAAACCAGGCCGAGCCGAGAGTCGCCGTGCCCCAGCGTCCCTGCGCGCTCTCTCCAGGCCGGGCCGCGGCGGGGCGGAAGGGCCTTCCGCGGGGCTCCCGAGAACCGGGGCGTGCCCCGGACGGACGGGAGGCC
>NW_008824283.1:8449913-8453653 GCF_000699105.1 Pygoscelis adeliae | reverse complement strand
CCTTGAGGCAGAGATCTCCCACCCGGCCTGTACCGGACGGTGACAGCGGGACTCCTGATCCAGCTGTGGGCCCTCCGGAATCAGCTTTACTGTGGCCGTGAACCGCACCCTCCGGAGGCAGTGTAAAAACACCCAGTCTCAGCTTGTCTCTTTTAAATTGTCGTTAGTTTTATTCGCAATTTTATTTTCTGCGACTAACAGATACAGAGTGCACGGGATCGAGAACACTGCCAGACACAGATCTGCACGGACACATTTGGACGCCAACACACAGCAAGTTACGTATCTCTACAAAAGCGTGTCCTGCATCTCCCACTCCCGTCACAAGAGAAGCCACGGTACAGGCTGTTCAAGTAACTTCCACCAAGGCAGGAGGTAACAACCTCCACCAAGGCAGGAGGTAACAGCGTGCCCGGTAACGTTGCGACCCAATGCGGGGGGGTGTACCCTTGGTATTTGTGGTACTTGGTACTACTACTATTTGCCGGTTTTTGGCTTCAGTTTTTGTGTTGTGGAGGTACTTTTGGCAGACCAGGCTGGAGGGCATACAGGCAGGACGAAAGCATTCCACCCTCATGACGGACTGGACCTTACGGATAACATACCGACAGAAGGCATTCACCAGCCACAAGGAGATCACCCATCACAGCAAGGTTGACCCAAAGCAGCGATTACTGCCTGCTGATCTCAGTAGCCTTTGTTATTGGCAGTTCAAAACCTTCCCTGTTTCCTCCCATTCTCTAGGTCTCAAATCTAAGTCTTCTTTTGTTCTCTGCATCTCCTGTCTCTGTATAAAATGTTGCCCCTCTCGTTACTTGCAGCCCATTGCATGTTGCCGTCTTTTTTTGTTTTGGTGTAAAACGTTGCCAGATGCCACCTGCCCCTCCATCTTGACCGTGTAGCCCACCTGATTGCAGAGCCTGGCAATTTTTGCAAGGGACCAATATTGCCTGGGAAGAGAGGGGTGAGATGACAGCAGCTCACTACTGCCTACTGTGGGCCTACAACTTAACCTAACACCTGGTACAAGACACTCCCGTCACATAAGGCTGCAAGTGGGAACTGTAAATGTAATCAGATTACGGGAGGTGGCGCGCACCTCTAGCTCCGGGGCACAGCCCCAGCATCTCTCCTCCTCCGCCATCAACCCGGATCAGCCCAACTGGCCAACTGCCTGTGCTTCACACAGAGGTCACAGTGCAAGGTAAAAGCCACTGTGCCGAGTTGAATATACACAAGATCCAGGCTGTGAGGCTGTTGACGATCCGAGAGTGCATGGGAGGGAACGACGTGCCCATGCTGTCAACTGCTGCCAGAAATCCTCTCTCTCTGTGAAGATTTCTGTATTGGTTCCGTAATTGCAGAAGCAGCCGCACAACACTGCTAATTCTTGGGGCCCGTGACGAGTCACCTTGTCCCTAAATAGCCTGGCAACAAAATTGCTACTTTAATCAGCAACTAACATTGAATAAATTAGCAGCCGACAGTTCATAGTATGAAAACCAGGAAGTCGCTTCCAGATAAAAATACAGCTGGATGTAACTAGCTACAGTAGCAGTAAAAAAAAATAAAATAAAATTGGGAGGTATAGTACCAGCCAGCAACGCAATGGTGCTGCAGAAAAAGGGAGATCCCATTTTCAGATGGAGTAGCAATATCCTGAGGGGTAATTACTCAGTTCTATTCTGTTTTATCCAGCACAAACAAGATCTCAGGTGAGGTCCTGAGGAGTCTAGAAAACAGGAATAAAAATTACATGAGGAAGAAAATACAGCATATCAGGAAGGGTTGAAATAACTCTGTTTGTTTAGTCCAGAAAACAGAGACTGCCAAGAATAATTTTAACTGATATTTTAATCTTTATCTTTGGTTATTGTAAAGGACAGTAATAATTGTTTCCCGTGTTCTCTAGAGGAGGATGAGCAGAAATGAAGTTACTTTCCAACAGAGATTACTTCAGTTAGATGACAGGGAAAAATTTCTTAATATCAACGAAGAAAAATACACATAGTTCTCCCTCACTAGAGGTTTTAACAAATGGACCAGAGAATGATCAGGCATGACTTTGGATACAGGTATATCTAATATGCACAGCATACTGGCATACAGCAAGCAGACAAAAAGATCATTTTAAAGCCCCTTTTAGGCCAACATTTCAATGATTCTATGTTATTAATTTAGAAGAGAACATGCTCTGATATAATAGGAATTCTGATATATTGCAAAACTTTGTAAAATGACTACTTCAGAAATAATTTTTCAAGTGACAAAGGGAAGCTGTAGTATGGCAGTCCCAGTGCGGTGGAGAAAGATCAGCACAGTGGAATCCAGCATATCCTATATACCAGTATCTCACTATAGACAGTAAGAGTAGGATAACAATTTTTTCCTCAACGTTGGGAATGTCAGGAGTAGTCATAATCGCTTAATACCACCCAAGGCAAGGCCACCTGAATATCAAGGAATAGTATTTTATAAAGAATGTGCAAGGCTCGCTAGGACTTACATTCCTATGGTACCCAGGTGTTTGGTTTTGTTTTGTTTTTTTAAAATACTGTGGGTGGAGCAGTAAAACAAAAAGAGGAGGAAGCACAGATGGATTAACTCGGGGCTTCTGCAGAAACTAGAGCAGGCATGGAAAGGGCAGCACTGGGCAGTACTCAGAGAACAACCTAGACAGGTCAGAAGTAGCAGAGAAAACAAGCCCGCGATATGTCTTGGGTCATTCTCAGATGTGAAGTCTGCAGACCCTGTTTCCCTAGCTCTTCTACAAACACAACAACTAGTTCTGGGCACACTGCTGCTCTCCTGCTTACCCAGGAGTTGACAACGATGCAGCAGCTATGCACAGTTTTTAAGACCCAAATATTTTCAGAACTCAAAAATTGTTACCCGTAGAACATCTTCTCTATTCTACAGGCTGGAAAGCGACACACAGAAAAACTGGGAAATGAGCCAACAGAGCTAAAAGGGAAGCAAGAATTCCCAATTTCTGACCTAGAAACTGAGCCGCACAGCCTCCCTCTGTCCTGCTTTTCCATGGCTGGCATGGGAATCGAAGATAGATGGAGGAAGCAGACAATGGCCAGGTTTCTCAGCTATGCAGCTAGACCTGCAAGGAGTTTGTGTAAGATTCAGATTTTATCAAACAAGTGCTGATGCAAATGACACCAAAAAAACCCTACTTGTTTCTTCAAACTCTTGGAAAAAGCTACAGCTGAAGCTCTTGTAGGTTTTATCATGCACATTAGAAGCAAACATTTTCAAAAGCGGTCATTGATTTTGAGTGGCTCCACTTCAAAATGAGCATCCGTTCTTCCAAATTAAAGATACTCAACAGATCTGTAAAAATGGCCCAAGGCTGAGTAGCACTGGACATCAGATTTTGGAGCATCCAAAAATCAAAAGATAACGTTAGCCTGCATGTATATACAAATGATAAAAGACTTTTGTGTACTTGATTAGGAAGTATGTTCATTTTCCAGAGATGCTAACAATACATGATTTTTAAAAAATTTCTCTGTGGCATTAAATGTATGAAATGCCACTAAGATACTTACTTTCCACTGTAAACAATCACAGCAGAAACATTTCCGTACACTGTTATTCAGCTGATTTGATGAACACATGCTTGTTTCCTTGCATTTCTGTTTCTAACTCAGCTTGGTATGAACAGAGACACATTTCATGCTGGCACACACAAATGAAAATGTCATCGATTCCAGCGGTGCTGAGCCTGC
>NW_008824283.1:8444423-8449873 GCF_000699105.1 Pygoscelis adeliae | reverse complement strand
GAATGTGACCCATAGCACTTTTTTTCAGCTACATGTGCACCAAAATCATTGATTTAATTTGTCAGAAAATATATGAGCACAGGATTACTTGATGCAACCCTACAGTAACTCCAAGCGTAGCCTTTTTTCCACACAGATTAAAGGGCAGTATGTGACCTTTCAACCCTCAGAGACCTACCATCCTCATGAGATTTTCCAGGAATTAAAATACTCCTGTGAAAATGTACATGCCTCTGTAAAAACACATAAAAATTTCACCTGCCCGAAATTAATCTCTCTTTTATTCCATCCACCAGCTGTGTCAGCAACGACTCCTGAGTCCCTTTCAGGGCGGAAGATGGCAAGGCTCATGCAGTCTTTCTGCCCGTTATGTTCTTTGGCACAATCAGTGCTGCCAATCTTACAGACAAATGCCAGTTGAAAAATCATGGAACAACAATCCTGAACAAAATGGCCAACACGGGAAAAAGGCCCTTTCTCCATCTTGTTTCGAGCTTGGGTAAGGAAGTAATAATCCCATTTGTGTTCAGGAGCCTTCCCTGAAACAGGGAGCAGCAGTCTGGCTTTCCCGAGCCTTGGCACAAGCACAGAGGACAGCTAAATGCAAAAGTTCAGAATTCAGTTCAAAACACGAACATTTCCTGCATATCAAGACGAAAAGCACGAAGACCTGATTGGATTTAAGCTGACTCTTTGCAGAATAAGAAACAAGAAATCTGTTCCCATAATATGTAAGAATAAAAGGAAATCAATTTAATCTTAAAGCTGACACAACCAAACAGAGGTAATAGTTATTAAACCAAATTAGGCTACAGGGATTCCTGCCACAGCACACTGACAGAAGCTCTGTGTCACCTTCAGTGATAGAAATATCAGGTTATAATACTAGTTTGTTTGTTTGTTTGGGGGGGGGGCACGTATTATTTTTAGTATTTTCAGTGGATAATGTTCAAAAAACAATACTGGCATGCATGTGGCAGAGACAGTCTGCCGCTTCTCCCTTCAAGACCAGGGAAAAAGCCTTTTACCACATATTATTCTACACCCACAGACATGGTCTAGGAAAAAGAGTAACAGCTTGGGACTGTATTACCTTGTCCACAGAACTCCCTCCAGAGAAGAAAACATCTCTCAGTGGAGAATGAAAGGCACTTGCACCCCAGGAAAGCTCTCACAGCCATACCTCCTGGAAGGGAAACTTTCCCGGGAAGACAGAGCCAGCCTGAAAACTCCAGAAAACACTGAAGAACGCCATTTTACCAGTAGAGCTGTCTGTCAGACCTTGAAGCCAAAAATCTCGATTTCCACATCAACCAACCCCCAGGGTAGATCTGAAGGGAGACTCCTGCACTGCATGTTTGAGACTATCTTTTGGTTAGTTTGTGGCAGGAAGGAAAATGCGGAGGGTGTCCAAGCAGCAACCCCTGGGCCTTAGGGACATAGGGGGAAAAAAGGTAGTCAGAATATGACTCTGCATGACAGAAAGAGAACACAAGAAACATCTAATACACCACTTAGAACGGTGCACTAATCAAGCGCATTAATGAGTCATTAGCGAGCATTATGAAAAACGGCGCCAGTGTTAGTAATTCCTGTTTGTCTCTGATGAAGCAGAAGTGGGATCAGCACAGCTCTTCTAGGCAGTCCAGCAAGAAGAGAGAGCATTTCCTTACGATTTACCTTCCCTTCTTGCACACCCAAAAGGCAAAACAAAAATCTGGGTCAAACATCCTCTTTTATCAGCTATAAAATCTCTCACTGCAACGTGACCATTGCACTAAACTACTACAACATTGTAGTAGTTTGCACAAACAAAAAGCTTGTCATCTGGGTTATCTCTTAAAGGCAGACTCAAACTTCATTCTTCGTGAGATACTGATAAAAGCTCCAGGGAAAAGGGCTAGAGACAGTAAACAACAATTTTATATGACTAATCCAATATAATCCTATGCTGTGTAAAAAGACCATCTGCATGGATTCCCACTGAAGTGCTTTAATAACAGCGCAGCAAGCCTCTGGCTGTCATGCTGAGGAAATGCTCTTTCACACTCAGGCTAATAATTCCAAAAGATTACTTCCTTTTTCTTTTTTTTTCCCCTTCTCTGTTTTTATTAAAGCTGTTAGCCACTTGCTCTCCCATTTAATTCCCTATTAAGAGATCATCCATCAAACCCGTGAGGTGACAAGGATCTGCACTGGAAGACATCTGCAGATTCCACATCGATGGCCAACTAGCTACAGAGAGGTCACCCTCCCTCTGCAAAAACTACAACCGATTTTATTGCATCACTGCAGCGTGCAATTACTGTCGAAGAAGAGAATGGCAAGCTGTCGGCTGAGGCATAATTAAACCAATTTCAGCTGCAGCACCTTCCCCTCTGAGCGATGCTGCTTTTTGCATCACGGACCGAGCAGACCACAAAGGGGATCTCCTGGTGGCACGCACAGCAGCCGTGCCCGTGAACACTGCGCAGCTGTTTAGGACAGGAAGTGGAGACGACTGCCACCTCCAGCTGAGCCACAGCTAAGTCAGTAAGGGCTTCACACCCAGGGAGAGAAGGAAATCCACGACTACGCTCCATTTTCTGCTCTGAGGTCAGAGCGAACAGGTTTTCCCCTCTGCTGCGCGGTCGTCGTCTCAGGGAAGGAAGTCCAACCTCTACACGAATCTGGTCGAGGCTCAGGAGGATTCAGACAGATGAAGCACCCAAGAAACACTAGTATTTCAGGTTCATCCAGGACGAGCCTATTCCAAGTGGATGAGATTAAACGCGTGGCGTGTGTGTAGGTTATGAAAGGCATGTGAGAGGAACTGGCTAGTGTTTGGGGTTATGAAAGATCAGAGGTTACGAAAGACCTTGGCAGTTATGAAAGATGAGCCGAGAGTCTGATCCAGCAAAGCAGAGAGCAGCCTCGACCTGCTCAGAGGTGAACGGACGTTCAAAATCACCCAGCAGCTCACAGGAGGAAGTTCATGCTGCATGGCAGGTCTCGGCTAAGGAAGGCTTGAAAAAACTTCAGAACAACAGTCATCGCCGACTAGGAGAATGATGAAGACAAATATTTCCATCTGCTTATAGGCCTTACAGGCAACTGTATTTTTTTGCAGAGTATTTGAAAGGTCTTAGAATACTAGCTGCAGCCACTGATTTTCTAAGAAGTATTCTTTCCTGGCTTTTTAGTTCTGTTTTAAATCTTTTATCTGCATGAGCCACGTAGCTTGAATGAATCTGTAAAAAGCAAGGGTTTATTCCGTTGATACTTTAGCTTCTCAAGTTCATTTTACTAATATTCTACCACCAGAACAAAGAGAACATTGGAGAAATTTTACTGAGCCAGATGGAGTTGCTTATTTTCCAAATGCCACTCAGACATCACTTACAAAGAGGACATACTCCTGCTTAGAAAAATACTGAGCAGAGCACTTCCCCCCTTTGCAGCAGTATTTCTCTGTGATGATGATTTTCTACAATTACCTTCAGCGAGGATATTTCTGCATCCTGCCTACTACACTATCATTCACACTGCCCTGTTTTTAAAACACGAGTTAAACAGACCTTTCAAATGCCCCTGTGGCAGCCTAATCACAACAAATCTCCAGGCACTGCAGCAGACCTGAGACACAAGGGAGGAAACCATCTGCTCTACATCAGAATAGTACCTAGCTGGTTTCAGCAAAAGGTATAGACTGTTTTACTGTTGGCCAATTCAGTAACTAAAACTTCATCTTTCAAGGAAAAACACAGCAAACACTTTTATCGTGGTCTGAGATGCTTCCTAGAATGCAAAGCCACGGTTAGCTGTAGATTTTCATATCTACCAAAGTTAAAGCTGTTTTTACTACATCTCACCAGTACACACAACTCCCCAGTAAATATGTTTACCCATCTGCCCCAGCACAGAAACTCTCTAGGGAAGGTCCTGAAGCCACCTCAAGCTATGCTGAGCATGGCATCAATAAAAAGCACAAATTTCTAAAACCTGGAGGAAACGGACATTAAGGAAGAATCCAGAACAATTCTGTTCTATACTATTCCAAATTATACCACGTTTGTAGGGTTCTTGCACTTAATGAAACTAGTCTTACGTGAGGACAAAGCAGATATGAGGTCAGAGGAAACGAGTGACTTAGAAGCAGAATAAGCAGTCAGCAGAAGGATTGACAAACGTTTGGTGAGGATTTCTTCAAGCAAAATTTCATAATTTCATACTTCAAACAAACTTTAAAACTTTGGGTAATAGTCAATTCACCTTCTCAGGGTTTGTTACTGTTTTTTCTGATTCAAAATGGGGACTAGAAAATGTTTTGCTAAGTAGACCGACAGCCTTGCTGTCTTTGTGGTATCCACTGCCACAGTGCAGCTTAGAAATTTAAAGAATGAAGCTGAATTCTTGCACTACAATCCACGAAGTTTTGTCATTTATCTTAGAAGGAAAAGGTCCAAGCCTTTTATTTTAAAAAGCGTCTATTATTTTTGTGAACGATGTATGGCAGGACTGTTATGTCCCTCTCATCCCAAAGTCATCTGTGTCCTACAAGATAAACAACTAAATAAAAGAAAATAGATCTAAACTTAGGGTCCGTTAGCTTAGACAGAACACCCAAGCCAATTAAACATAGCCTAGCCCATAGAAAATTAACAATTTATTTTGTGTTCACATCAGATAGTAAGTGGTAGTGTTATGAAATCTTCTTAATGCACATATGGCCACCACTAAAGCATCTCTGTTCTACCCCTCAAAGGTCACTGAAACTGAAACCTCCGACCACAAAGCAGGTGCTAAAAGACAATAACAAATTTCATAGACTCGATGTACTTAACGCCTTTTTCAAGAAGCTATGCTGACAGACTCCATCCCTGGACTCTCTTTTGTCCAATTCAACGCCAAGTGTGCATCAGACCAAGTCATTCGGAAAAGCCTCGCTTTGGCAGATGAAGTGTATGTTCCCAACGCTCACTCGGTGTTGTAAGTATTACAGACTGGTCACTCTGTTGCGTAAGTATGCATTCATTGTAGGCCACCCTTCTTCTACAAAGGGGATCTAGAACCAGAATCACTCAGCTGTCTGCCACTGCTCCCCTGCTCTGCTGGCTCAAATGCATGGTAATTTGGCTTATATGGTTTCTGGACAGTAGGTTCTTAATTCTCTTCTTCTCATCCCTGACACATCCAAAATGACATACAAAGACAAGTGAAAAATCTAAAGGGCAATGTATTTGTTACCACACACTTTAATTCCCAAGCACTAACAAGCTGCTGAAATTAAAAATCTGTTGAACTGCCTTTCTACTGCCGGGGCCACTTTTCCCACACTTCTCCCCTTTATTCTGGAGACGGCCGATGCTAACCGTCAGCTTTCCCCGCGGCAAAGCCCCGGTAACGCTGACGGCCGGCCTCCCGTTCCCCGGGATCGCCCCCCGCCTCGGACGCACCGGCAGGGCACCGGC
>NW_008824283.1:8432717-8443360 GCF_000699105.1 Pygoscelis adeliae | reverse complement strand
CTCCCCTCGGCGGCCGCTTCCCTCGGCGGCTGCATGCAGCGTGGGGACGAGGGGGCGCTTCAGGTGAAAGCAGATTTATTTTGTGACTGGGAGTGGTTTTATTTAATTAAAAAAAATAATAATGTGGAAAGATTTGTCAGCGTGAAGGTGAAACTTTTTCAAATATACACCAAGCGTTTATTCTGCTACTGTCATGTTTTGGAGCACGCTGTGATGCTAAGGTTGAATTCCTTGTACAGCTGAGGGTTTATGCCGCTGTGCGCTTATCCAGAATACTGTGTATTTTACCCATTACAATACCAGCATTTGTTTTTTAGCAGCTTGTGCAAAAAAAAATGGTCGTGTCAGAGGGGTTTTGTCTTCTTGTTACGCCAGTGTCTTCAGAGTGACTGAAATTCAGTTGCTAGAGATAAATCAGCAGTGGCTCTGCGAAGATCTACAGTTGCTTATTTAAGATCCGTGTTTTGACACAGCAGAAGGTTAGTCATCTCAGGAGACATCCTGGCCCCACTGTGTGCAGCAGCAAAACTTCCACCAACTCTAACAGAGCCAAGAAGTGGGATCAGCAGATTGTTCAGATGAGAAATTGGGTAAAACACAAACCTCAGCAACGTGTATTTCTCTTCTGCTTCCATTCTGCTATATTTTGAAACACACTTTGTACCTGTACACTACCATTTAAGGAGCCCCCTTTTCTGTCTTGATTCCAGGACCTGTAACTTTTCCTTAGTATGTGTTATGAAACGTATCTTCTCCTTAGTAGAAGACAGTCAAAGATGAACAGAATGCCAGAGGAGAGGAGACTTGTTTCGATAATACAAGGAATAAACGGATAATCCAAATCGGGATGACAGGTCATGCTCTCGCAGACTCTCCAAACTGGAGTTTCTCCAGCATACTCATTCTGCCAGCCATTTCACAAGAGAGGCTCTCATGACTTGCTCAAGCTTCCACACCTTATTTCTCAAAATGTCAATTTGTGAAGATAGCCATAACCATCTCCAGCCATTTTAATCGTCCAGAAGATCACAGCTGAGCACCTTTTCCTGGAAGAAATAAACTTCCCAGAAGATTAATCCTTGCATCTTTTTAGTTGCCAGTTTGCCATCGCTACCTCGCAACTGGCAGGAAATGGCCGATTCCTTGGCAGGCCAAATTTAAACCAGTCAAGGATGTTAAGTAGGACTTTGGAACTGGGCAGGGGTTTTATTAACTTTGTTAAGGCTGTTAAAGAATGTTTTTAGTTACGAAAACCATCAGAGATCCTTGTGGAAGAAAAGGTGCAGATAGGGCTGTATCTTTTATTTAAATGTCAATCCACTTCCAGCTATTCCCGAAAGAAGCTAGAGATAAGGACACCAAATGCAGTGTAACATAGGTTTGATGGGACTGGATTTTTGTTGAAAATTGACTGATAAAATTGAGTTTTATTTTGGTCACCAAAAATAGCCAATTCCACTGGTCAAGTTCATCTTTTTCTTCTGCCTCTCTTCTCATCCCTCAGACCTGTCCACCTTTGTCTCCATCTCCAGAAATCTGCTTGCACTCTCTGTTTCCCCAGATCTGAGTGCTGTCTCCATCCCTGCATGAAATTTTGCCACTCCAGCCTTTCTTTTAAGGCCCTCCATTTCCCAGGTCCATGGCAGGTTAGGAAGGCTATTAGAAAGTGTCATTAGAAAGTGTCTACAAGAGTCTTGGTGCAGAGGTCAACGTGAAGAAAGACATGCAAGTCAAGATTTTGGATTTCTAGGAGAAGTTAACCAGTAATACAGCTTCTTGGTCTCCCCTTTTGGCTTACACAACTGTTTGGTTTATATTGCATCATGCTTCATAAGTAAAATATATCTTCTTTCCAACAGGTAGGCATCTATGCTCTGGAATAGTTTCTTCTAAACTTAAAAGGCCAATAAAGAAATGATTGTTTGAATATGTGTCAAAAGTGATGTTGCTGGAGTAACTTCTATTCCCAGGTTAAAATCATTGCCTCTCTTGCCCGTCCTGTTACTTAGTTCCATTGTTTTTACGAAATACCACAGGCTCTCATTTAATATATATGGCTGTTTCATAATGAGAATGGCCATGGTTTTGTAATCTCTGTAATTGACCTGCATTAAAATTATGTCTAATTAGCTCTGTAAGGCCACATGTAACTGCACTTTTTCAAACCTCTCTTCTGCTTTTTCTGTAAGTAAACTCTGCTTGCCATGCTCATGAGAGTATGCCTGTTGGCTTAATATGTCTTTTTGCTAAAGAAAAGCAGGCACAACTAGTCTCCGCATCTTTGATGCTATTGAGAGCACCGAGTAATATTTGCACAGTTCTCTGCAATTACAGTTGGAGAAACTTCACCAAAATGAGTGGATGTGCATCCAGGTGAAAACAAGTCTAAGAAACTGAGACTGGAAGCTAGCATGTTGAAGTCCACACAAACTACTTTTTTTTTCCCAGAAAATAATTTTATGAGGTATAAGAGACCTAGCACAATCCCACTAAAAAAAGGCAAAATTTCCACTGATATTCTAAAAAGCCAAGATTTTTTTCCCCATATTTGCTCCCAGGGGATATTGTTAGGCTATTTTCTATGGAACAGGGACAGATTTTTTAGCAAACCAGATTGGTATTTCCTAAATTATTTGCAGGTAGTTATGCTTTTTATCTACATGTTTGATTTTACCAGCGAGCAAATATTGCGAGCAAGTAAATCCATCTTGGAGCTCCCAGGAGTGTGTGGTGAGTGCAAGCAGTAAGGTGAGATGAAGTATCTAACACAAGCACGTCACTGTAGGTGGCTGCCCTGGCAGGTGTTGGGGGAGAAGGCATCTTAGCCCTCTGCCCTCTCCATTCTCCTTTGTATGACTTAATGTCCCAAAGGCGTTAGGAAAGGAGGAGTCCAGGACCATGACTGCACTGAGCCCTTGCGGCTCCATTTCCCCTGCTCCGTGGCAAATGAAGAAGGGAGCAGGGACAACCTGGCTCTTGCTCTGTGATGTGGTCTTTGTGCATGTACTGGTGTAAATGCCTCTCGCTTTGCATAACCCCCCAGATGCTCCCAAGCAGGGTATTAGGATAAGATCTAGCCAATTCTTTATTAGAGGAGGGGCAGCATGGGCTAAAACTGTTAAGTGACTCTGCTCTAAATAACCACGCTCCCAAAAATCAGCTGCTTAGAAATTGCTGTAAAATCTCCGTAATCTAGGGACAACCTATAATACAGTGCTAAAGCCTAGTAAAATGCATTTACAGACAAAATACAGCACCTTGGTTGCCAATTTAATTGTACAATAGTGATAAGGAGCAATCAGCTGTTTTTATTTCATCAACCTGTACTTCCTTTGGTCTTCCACTTACCTGCTGCCTGTTACCTAGAGGGAGACTTTTATGGAGCTCCACGCCCAGCTGGGAAGACAAGGCAATTGCAGTAGGTATCTACAAACCTTATTGTAAGGCTTCTGCAAGGAGAGGAGCTGAGTGATGCTCTCGAAGTACTCTGAGGCACCAGGCTCTAACACTCTTTGTAGGCAGATGATTTTTAGGTATTACTCAACATAAGTTGAATTCTGGGCAGTTCTGAACTATTTGATAAATTTGTGAAGAATAAAAGCTGTTTCATCAATGATGCAGGGAATGTGATCTTTGTGTGGGAGCGGCTTGAATTGCATACCCGTACAAGCTCGTGCAAATGCATATGAGTCCCTTTTGTCAGACTCTTCGTAAGAGGCAGAGAATTAGCAGGGACCCGTCCGTCCCGCAGCATCACGTGGTACCGCGGGTGAGCTAATACAGATGTGGTGCCCATTTGTGGCTGGTGACTTCAGCACAGCATCATGACTTCTCTCCTGCTCTCCCCCCAACACACCGGTTGCACAAGAGGTGGGGAGAAGCAGTCTGTTGCAGGGCTGAGTAATGTGTGTCACGACCCCTCGGCATGGGCCCGCATGGCTTGACGAGGAGATGGGCGAGAAGGCCCTCAGCCACCGTGTCCTATCAGTCACGCCCTTGGCTGTTCCCACCTCCAAAGTGACTGGAGCCTCAGGTTGGCACATGCAGGTCACCAAAGAAACGGGCAGGGTGGGTTTTGTTTGATGGTGGGCACATCAACCAGTCTAACCACCTCCTGCTGACAGTGAGCTGCTACTGGGCAATAGTGGAAGTTACAGAAGTGATGAATTTTTAGAAAAGCTTTTGATAAGAGTTTTTCCATGTAATTTCCATGTAAGCACATTGTGAATCTGGTTACCATAAGGCTACTACACAACCCTCTGGGAAGCCGGGGTATTTTTAATAGCTGTCACACTGGTGAAACGTATCGAGTAGAATCCTGCCAAAATCCAGTTTTGGACCTGATAAATGTTCAGTATTTTAATGAAGGGCTTGAATGACAGAATAGAGTATATACCACCCCGCATATAAAACCCACAAACAGATCAAAGTGAGAGGAATGGTGAGCACTTTGGAGGACAGGAATCAAGTTAAAAGTGGTCATGAACAACCGGAAGAAGGATCAGAAATGAAAAATCTTAAATGCAGTGATGGTAGGTGCAAAGGGTTGTGTTCAAAATGGAGAGATCAGGTGCCGGAGCACATGATGAAAAAGCAACCGATTGCAGAGCACATCCTCAGGAGAGATCTTTCACCTCCGCTCTTTTTGCAGCAAGGCTCAGGTGTGATCTCACTCCCCTGCTGAGAGGTGGCACGTACTGATTTAAATGGCTGCAAAAATCTCAATCTGCTATGTATTAAAACTGAATAGGAGTCAAGAACATGGCACTGCTGAAAAGAAATTCAACTCTTCTGTATTGAAAGGAGTGTTTGAGGCAAGAAATGAGAAGTAGTATTCCTCATCTATTTGACTACGTGAAGTTCTGAGCCCAATTCTAAGCATCTACTTAGACATAGGCAATATGAAAGTAAAGAAGAACAAGTTAAATAAAAGGTGTCGGCATAGCAGTTTTTTAGAATACACAACTGAGATGGTTGGAGTGGTTTGGATTTTGCTTTGGACCGAGGAGGAGCCCAAGGGCCTTCCTGGAGCTGCGTTTTTATGCTTCTATGGTAAAACCATCAAGAAAACCATGCAGGGCATTGAGGGGAGTAAAAAGATTAAGTGTGGTTAATATTTTGATATACAATAATGAGCTTTAGCAAGACCGCAAACAAAAAAGTATTAACCTGCCCTCATGAGCTCAGTAAATAGGGATAACTAATGTTTTACAGCTCACGAAACAGAAATGTTAGTCCAGATACCTTCCGTACTAAGGCAACAGTCAGCAAGATCCATTACTTGTCAGAACAATCAGCACACCCTTCAAACATAGTATTTCATACTACGAAAACCAAGAGCTGAGACTGAAATTTGGAAGTTGCTGGTTCCCTTTCCCATGCATAATACAGCAGAACTGTTTTCTTTGGTCATCAAACGCTTCTCTTTAGATGGTTTTAAAATATTTTGATCAATGGAAATTTAGTTAAACAATTGACATATATAAGTTTTAGAAGGGACTTGGAATATTGGTCTTGCTGGTGCTGGTTTTAGTTAATATAATTCTACACAAATAAGTGGTGCTTAATTTTTGCTTTGTTTTGGTTGTCCTCATGTCAAATAGTTTATCATTTTCACTGGTTAAAAAATAAGTCAGCTCCTTTTGCAAGTTGAGCATTATCATCCTGCCTCCTTATTTTTCTTTTTAATGAAGGAGTGGAAAAAAACAGAAAGAAAATGGGAAAATTGGGGAAGGGCTTTTAACAACTGTTTTTCCATATGTGCATTTGCACTTGATGTGGTTTAGTTCTGAGTTTATATCAGTAAAACCCTTGAAAAGGAGATAAAGACTTTTCCAGAAGATAATCCAGGGTTAGATCATGGGTTCCATATCTGGGGAAAAGTCTAAATTTTTGTTTTTTGTTAAATATATAGCAATTCTTTGGGAACTAGTGGGTGGTCAGCACTCGAAGTTCCAAAAATCCATATACACAGGAAAAAATAAACTTTGTGTGTCTTTGTTGGCAAAAAAAAGAAACCAATGGGGTTTGCCTTATTGCATGTTTTTACAAGTAAGAGAGCAATGGGGTATTGGCCCTGTAAATTAAAAAAAAAAAAAAAAGAAAAAAGGGTTTCCATGAAAAATTCCTGAGCCTCAAGGCTCTTTCTTATCTTATGTGTATTTTTTGTCATTTCCTAAATCATGATGACTGCCATCATCCTTTTATTCCATTAGTTGCATCCTATTCATCAATCCTTTTCTGAACTGTCAAGAGAGGTTCTTGCAGAGTGATTCAAAATGCCAGGTTCCCAAAGACTACTCGTTATCTCAGAAGGACTTTTAGTCAGAAAGAATTAGAACAGGCTCTGGTAGAATTAGGCCTACAGTTGTTTTTCAGGATTAGCTATAATTTTTCAGTAAATGTATTATTTTAGTGTGCACAGGATGAATGGCCAACAAATCTGATTTGTAAACTTCTGTTTCAGATTATTAGGAAAGCTCTAACAGAGGAAAAACAAGTGTCCACAAAGACATCTGCAGCAGATCTAGTGACAGAAACTGATCATTTTGTGGAAAATCTAATTATTTCTGTCCTGAAAGAGAAGTTTCCCTCCCACAGGTGAGTGCCTATAGAAAGAAACTATTAATGACCTTTTTTCCTTTAAGAGCTGTATATCTGACTGGCATTTAAAGGTAATTTTAAAAGTCTGTATATCTCTCTTACATATTAACCGATTGCTGTTGGACACTATCATAGGACTCCTTTCTAAAAAAGTACCACTTCCCTATACTTAGTATTTTATATTTTCTAATAGTTCTGTTTCTTAATGTATGTATTTAATAGCAATGTTTCCCCTGTAGGGACATCATGTATGAAGTTTTCATATGAATCTCCATGATTTTCAGAATACTGATCTGTTCTCTATTGTATAAGAATTATGCTAAGGATATCTATTAAAATATAGCTGAAATTAATGATAGCAAAGATCCCATCCTGCAGACCTTTCCTTCACTTTCTTTTGCCATCGCACATAAGTGTTTGCCGGATCAGGGCAAGTATCGTATTTAATCACATTTACCTTGTGTTGTGTAGAATCCTAAAATCAGTGAGATGCAGGGTTGTTTATCATCACTTGATGTGTATACATAAACAGGATATAAATTACTATATGGGGTATCAACCCAAGGTTTTAAAAATAGATCAGATTGTTGACTCCCCTTGAATTATTATGGTCAATTTGAAAATAACAACTCCTAGCACATGCACAGATTAGAGAGAGGTTTTGTATTCGTTGGCCGGGTTTGGTTTGATGCAGATACTCTGCAATCAATTTCCACATTTGACTTCAGTCCACAAGGATAAAAGTCATCTGCCTGCAGAGCCAGTGCAGAGCCTGTGTATCCCTTAAATACTGTATGACTTCCTTCTAATTGTGTGCATCTCTGATGGAGATGAGCCTTGCACCCTAGCGCTGTGCAGAAATCAACAAAGATGAAAAACTGGAGGGCTCAGCTACTAATCTGATTGTCGGCGGTGCTGCTGGAAAAAAAACCACCGTAAGAAGGAGTAGAAAGAACATTTTATCCTAAATATGGCTTTCTAAATACGTGTTGTATGTGATCACATATTGAAGAGTACTGTACAGCATAACGTGTGGTTCTTGGCCACGATTCTTAAGAGAGTGCCAGGTTTTACAAGCCTATTATTTGTGTAATATTCCTTCTACTATTGCTGTCTCTGCTTTTTTCTCATCTCCACTCTTATGTTGGTTTTTTTTTTCCTTTAACAGTCTGGCAGAGAACATAAAACATACACATTTCACATAAAATGAGAATCATCAGAAGTAACTCGAGTTACTCAGAATGGGAACAAAAGTTGTAAAGTCAACATAGACCTAGGAACTGAAAAATCTCTGACTTTATTAACTCTGTACAGTTAACTTCTGACTTCATAAGCAAATGAAGGAATTGCCGTTTCTTCAAGACAGTTATTTTTTGCTAATATTGGTTGTTAGTTTTGGTTGGAGTTTGTTCAGACAGTGAATGCGTTTAGATTCAACAATAGATTAAAACTAGATTTAACTATACTGGATTAAAACACTTGCAATGAGGAGTCCACAGTAGCAATCAATGTTTAAATTAAAATGCAATGAAAGCATTAAAAGATTGTTTAAATTATGTTCAGTCTTTCCCCTAATCTGGCTGTTGAAAGCATCACTGAAGATTTCTGTTATTTCTTTTTCTCTTAACTCATCTTGATTCTTATGTTCTCTGAATCAAAAAATGTACCTTAGGAGTTAGAAAAATTAAAAGCGATCTCATTAGAATCTGTGCCATTTGCACTGTGGCAGTGATGAGCCTTGAGATATTGAAAATGTACTCAGATGTAAAGAGAAATATTAGGAAAACCTGTTAAAAAGGTAATTCTGTCCCATGTTTCTTTCTTCTCTGTGCTTGGCTAAGTGATATCTATCATCCTCATTCATGCTTCACCCCAGTTTTCATCTTTGCCCACTCTTTGCTACTCTGACATGCTCCAAGTGAGTCTTTTCAAAAGCATTTTTTTTCTCGTAGATCTTTGAGTTGTGGGTAGGCACAGCCAGAATATCAGGGGCTACTGGTTGAAAAAGGCTATTGTACCATTTGCCTGTGTTATTGTTACGCAAGTTGTCATCTTTGGTGTTAATCGTGGCCTTAATCGTGCAGACATTAAAATCGGGACACAGCCATTACGGAGGGTGACATCCAACTCTATCTGCCCGGCGTTCTGCCCTCAGACCCCCATAAGGGGATAGGTGAGGGATAACCCTGGTTTGAACCTCCTGCACTCAACTGGGTATCACTCCTGCTGCAGTTTATGCTGTGCTACAGTTTCCCTGCTGTTCCAGCAATGAATTTTGGAGTGGCACCGTGGTATGAACAGATGTCCACTAAGGCTAGGCTAAAATTACTGGGCTCATTTTCAGTGGGAGAAAACTTTAATCCAGATTTGAAGAGAGGTCAACAGAGCTGGCAGGCTGGCATATTAAATTAACTACTGTAATAACATGGCTACCCCTCCCACTTCTCAAGCTGTTCCTAAAATTTGGTCTCCAGTACTTCAGGCTGAATGTTTTGCTTAGTTCGCATGTTTTGACAGGACAGAGAGCCATAGAGCAACATATCTGATGTTGGCCTTGAGGGTCTTTCACAGTACCCACTGCTGTATAACAGCAAGGGGCTTATCTTATCCTATTAGCCCAAATTTCATAAAATGTGCACCTAATTTGTCCTACATTCGTTTTGGAAAAATTATTCTTGGACATCAAGACTTTATCAATGGCACTGCTGTGCCCCAGCTTCCCGTTAGCATTTCTGTATGTGAGGACTGCAGCGTCACACCCTGCTGTAAGGAAAAGGCAAGGGAAAGACTTACAATACTTGAGGGCAAAACACCTTACACAGAAATACTCTTGTCTTTAAAGAAGTTCCCATTTTACCTTTCTTTGACTGGCAAGACAACGGCTACAGTTCAGGCTCTGGCTGGGGGAGCTGGCAGAGGGTTGAAGCAGAGGCATAATTTACGGGGAAAACAGACAATCTGAGATGGGATGTAAGGCGCTCCATCTGCACAAAGATGAGCTTCCTCTGCTGCCAGCAGCACAGCCGAAGCGTATGGTTGGGTTTAGGTGCTAATTACAAGATTTGTAAAAGCAAAAGTCAAATGATACAGCACCAACAAGACAAAATAATGGAATATTTAGAGCAAGGAGTCTGCGAAGTGTTATGTTTGACTGAGAATTCCAAACACTTGTTCAAGTCTTTCTCGTTTCTCGGTTGCACACTAACACTTCGTCCTTCAGCTGTTATCTTTAATGGAGATGAAAATAGTAACAAACACTTCCTACTTCCCCCTTCATACCAACTGGGGGCCCATAATGCCATCAAAATAGTTCCTTTCTACTGAGGGAAAGGCCAAAGTAGCATTTGGAAAATTCAAGAAGCCTCCTCCTGTGCTGTCTGCAGAACATTTTAAGCTCGTGGTTGCAAGGATTATGTGGCATCATGTGGAGCGTGTTGAGGGCACAAAAGAAAATAACTGCTACTCTAGTCCTAGGGAAGCAACTGTTTCTGCAAAAGACATTTTCTCTTTATTTTATCCAATTTTTTTCTCTTTGTGTCTTTGAGAGAAGCTTTTTCGTCTTCAAGCGTTTGCAGGAACTCTGAATACCACTACCAGTTGTTCGAATGTGAAACCAAAAGCAAGGTTCAGTACTAGCAGTCTGATTCTACACCTTCTGTACATACAGGACTTTATTCAAATCTGAGAGTAGCACCTGCATAGAAACAGACCCTGAGCAGTTTATGGGAGAGCAGGGATAATTAAGGTCGGCAGGAAATGTGCCAGAACTGGATGTTCGTTTCCCAGGGAAAAAGGAGAAAAAAAAAGAGCATATCTACTGAAAGAAATTGGGACAGAACAACAGAACAGAAGATGAGCTCAGATTTCAATGTGTGCCTTGTGCATCCAAACAACGAACAAAAAAAATTAATTTGTTGATTTTCTCTGGGTCATGGGAAAAAGAAAGATCAGCTTTGTAAACCTTTTAATTTCCTGAGTCAGACTACTGTAAAAAATTCAAGTAGGAGTGAGATTATGGATTTTCTAAGGGTACATTATTT
>NW_008824283.1:8423217-8432688 GCF_000699105.1 Pygoscelis adeliae | reverse complement strand
TTTGATTGCAAAAGAGAAGCAGCTACAGTTTGCAGTTTGTATTACTTACTGCAAGAGACAGACCTAATCCATAAAATTACATTCTGCATAAAAAAAAACTCCTTCTAGAGTTCCAGGGATGCCAGTTCAGACCCATTTCTGCGTTCATTTTCATAATGGTATTTTGGGAAAGTGAACATAAATGGAGTTCTTTTTTACCATGTAAAATAGTATGCTATAAATTTGAGAAGTCTTCTTCAAAATTTCTATGAAAGTTCCCTATTCCCAAATGAAAAAAGCAATATGTGTGTTTATACACACATATATACATACACAAAAATTATATATATATACATAATAACATTATATATATACACACATACACAAAAATTTTTTATATATATATATATAAAAAAATTAAGTATCTCTTCAAAAACTCCAACAGAAAGATGGAGTTTGACTTTCCAAGTCACATATGTAAGCCAATTTTCTGGGACACTTGTTTCACTCCACACCAAATGCAGGTTTATTGCAGAAGAATCCACTGCTGCTGGTTCAAAATGTGTCCTCACCGACAGTCCGACCTGGATTATTGACCCTGTTGATGGAACATGCAACTTTGTGCACAGGTAAGTGGACAGTGAACTGGGAAATACATAAAAAAGCAAAATGTAGCTTCTCACAAATCCTCCCTTCCGCTTAAAGGTGTTTTACTGTGGTAGATTTGTTCCTTTGACTCATAAATAGGAGTCATCCCTTTATCTTTTTGTACCTCGCGTAGTGTATCTGAGGGAGTGTGTGTTTGTTCTGGAGAGAGCTCTATACTGTTATCTAAAGGTAAGCTGAAGTTTCTGCTGATTGCTTAATGACCCAAAGCTCTTGACTCACAGCTCGTTTGCATATAACCGCACATTAACGTGCAGAGACTTGAGCTGAACTGGAGGAACAAGGCTGTGCTATGATGACACTTGGCCTAACACCTTATGTGGCTGTTACACATTCCTTTTAGTAGTGGTGTTTTCTCCCTTTCAAATGCAAATGCTTCATTTTTCCTGGGAAGTACAAGCATTGCATATACGTAGAGTAGAACCGAAAACTAAGTTGTACATAGATACTGGTTTTAAATTTCTATAATACCTCTCTGCAAAAAGAAATCTAGGGATTGTTACTGCAAAAATGCAAAAGTTTAATTCATCATTTAAGTGCTAGGAGTTGTAAACTCATGACCATTCATAATACTTCTACTTAAAATCCTTGACTATGTTCTGCCTTATGGTTAGTGACTTAACATAACTGCAGTTATCATTAAAAAAAAAAAAAAGCATTTCCTTGACTTTTGGTGCAATTACATAGAATTCAGGGGGAGGTGGGGGGGTGTCATGTGCTGGTGTTTCATGCAATTGAGTGAAATTTTCTCTTTCTAGCAATATTTTCTGGACCTTTACTTTACAGCCCTTTTTAAAACATGTTTTTAAGAAATGAATTTATTTCGTTGTTTAAAATGCAATAATTATACTTTAGTCAAAAGGACCAAATTAAATACATGATCATCACTTTGACAAAAGAGAGGGTAGAGGAACTGGTTTCTCCTGATGTTGATGCCAGCAGGAAGGTATCTCCATGCTACTTAATTGCTATCTCAGATGCTTGAACTTGAACAAAATGTGCTCTTAAAGTGATGACTTGTTATAACAACATTAATGATTTTTTACTGGATAATTCAATTACCCTGAAGCAAAAAGATCACTAAAATATACAACACGTTTAGTATAAAAATCCTAATATCTTCGTGTGTTTATTTCTTGCCTTCTCCAATACTAAATTACATTTTTAAAGGAACTGACAAAGTTAAAGAGGCTGACAAAGAAGAAATAGTACAATGTCAAGAGCATTTTGAAACAAGTAAAATCACAGAGCTCCATGTGGTGTTTTGTTGCCTAAGGGAGTTGCATAAGGAGTAAGTTGAGAGGTTTTTCATCAATAATACTTCATTTCTTATTTTTCACAGATTTCCAACAGTGGCAGTGAGCATTGGGTTTGCTGTTAACAAAGAGGTATGAAGTATGTTCTTTAAGATGGGTACCTGAGAGCTGGTCAGAAGCCTCAAAACCGTGTGGGACCTTTAAATAAAATAAAATTTGAAAAAAAATGAGCCACTACTCAGGTTTTTCCATGCTTTGTAAATGTATTTGATCATACTCGACTAGTCTAAAATCGTAGTCCTGCAAAACTTGCTTACGCAAACTGGCAATTACAAGACAATTTTTACAAATTATTATAAATATTATAGGATTTATGTGGGGGAAAAAAGGGACTACTGGTGCGAGCAAGGTTTTGTAAGACAAAACCATAATGAGTTAAATATAGTGCTGCCTATTCATAATTTAAACATATCTCCCAGTGTTCTTATGTTATTATTATTCCTTCTTTCCTGCTAGCAGTATCTGTGAAAGCTAACTGCTGCTATGAGGCAATTCAGAACTGATTTCTATGAAGAGTGCAAAATTATGGGCCTAGTTTATTTAATCTGCCTTTGCGGTTTTCTTAACGTAGTAAAATAACTATATTTCCCGCATGAGAGCTTGATTACAGGGGGGAAAAAAGTACCTAGCCTTCATATGTGCCATTTTGAGTTTCCCAGCTATACTCGTTCATGCTAGTGCCTTTTCTCCAAATGTTGCCGGTTTACAGTTTGATATATACAGAAGAAACAGCTATTCAAATTGCCAAGGAATGTGCCTCTTTCAGCCTAATTCCACGATCTTAAATGTATGTATAGCTGTAAGTGAAGCCAGCAAGAAATCTGTGCAATAACAACATAGTTTTCAGATGTGCTAGTGGCTCTTACTGATTTAAACAGAATAATGTTGTGTACTTCTCTAGTTAGACTTTTCAAACATGGAAACTGCAGAGAAACACTTCCATGCTTTTCTGAAGTGTATTCATTCCCAAAGGTCCTTTTGAATACTACATATTATTACCAGACATCTTTCTCTAATATTTATGTTTTCTAGAACACCATCGTGATTTTGATGCTGCATATTTTGGGTTATGTAAACTAAACAAAGCTGAAACAAAAATAAAGAATGATGTTAAATCTCCCTCAGTAAACAAATGGGAAAAGCAGAAAAAAAGTAGTAAGCTGAAAAGGAGCCAAAGTACACACAGGGGAACTGGCCTGAATGTAAGCCTTGAACAGTACTGAAGAAATGCCTGCAGAAGTCTTCAAGGAAGGAGTCTATTAATAGTGTGTTCCTCAAAAAAACCCTCAGTTTAGATGGGACCTCGGGGTAGGGGGCAAGGACTGTCTGTTCCCTTTGAATTGTCTCTGATGAACACCGATTATTATTCACATTGAATGGAGGAGGGCAGCAGGAAAGGATTTGGAGTCTAGAACATCTGAGATGTTTTCTTGACCTTGCTACCAACTTGTGTGACCTTGGGCAAGTCACTTAATTTTTGTGTATCTGTCCACCCCTGAATAAAATATTGCTAATAGTACTTATCTAAGGGTGATTTTAGGCACTGATCATTGAAGTTTGTAAAGTGCTTTAAAATCTTTTGGTGAAACCTATTAAAGTAATGGAAATATTAAATACCTTGAGTTTAAATCAAGAGTCAAATTCTGACCCTCTTCTCATTGGTGAACAGATACCCCCACAAAAATTTCTGTGTTGCTCGTTCTCAAGCTTTCATTGAGGGTCACAGTATTTGATATTTCTCTTCAAACTCCTTCTCTTGGAGTCATGTGACTTCATGAGGCTCTCACTTTTATGTGTAAACAAAAGGATTTTGCAGAGAAACGTTGGAGTGTACTACTTTGGTTGAAAAGGCGGGCAAATTAAATGCACCATGAAAGGTGAAGTGCATATATAAAAGCATCCACTGTTACTAAACAGCGTGCCATGACTTCTGAGTTTGGATGCCTGACTGATCACATCTATGTATTTGGGGCTGCAAATCTTCAGGGTCCAGCCGAAGTCAGTGGGATTACTTCTAGGTGTAACTGCTCACCCGTGAAAGTAAAGCATTCAGAATCTGGCCTTAGAGGACGTGCATACTTTCAATAAAAACATACAATTGAATTTGAAATCAACTTAGCATTTAATCCATTCTAACGTGAACACAAACAAGCTGCAAGTAAGAGTTCAGAAGATCACGAACAGATTGCATTAACTTCTCTTTATAAACTGAATTTTATGTGACCTATATCTCAATATCACAGTAACAGTAAAATTATTCCAGTTTATTAGCATCAATATAATCTTTGATTACATGTACCAATTAAAATATTGCTGATCTTTCTTCCATTAGTAGTTGTTTATATTTATGATGAGTAATTTGAGTTGCATTCATTTCTTTCCTTTTCAAAATTTTAAAGCTTGAATTTGGTGTAATTTACCACTGCACTGAAGAACGGTTATACACTGGTAGAAGAGGTCAAGGGGCATTTTGTAATGACAAAAGGCTTCAGGTATCAAAAGAGACAGGTTGGTCTAGATTTTGTTAGAACTCTAAAAGGAATATGTTAATTTTGTTTCAGAGTTGTTGCAAATCATCATTAGGATAATGAACATCATTATCCTGATGGAAAGTATTTCACCTGCATGATAATTTTGTTGTTATGTGTTTGTTTTTTTCTGAAAAACCACAACTTTCCTCGTTTTCTTTTTAAAATATACATCTGAATATGAACTATTTAAATAATCCTAAATTATTTTGCTTCATAACATTGTTTAAAATAAGGAAGAATGAGTAGATTCACCAGTTTCATTCCAGCTGTACACTGGCATAACTTTTTATGAGCAAGATGCAATGGGAATGGTGAATCAAATTCAGAGTACTATGGCAGCCGTTATTCACTTATTTTCCAATAAATTTGTACGTCATAAAGTGTATTATGTCTTTAGGCATAAATGCTAACAGTAAAGTAAAGTAAAGGCTGCATGCTTCATTAGGAGTTCTTTAACAGCCTGCTTTTGTGTGTGAGGTATGTTCCAACATACCAACAGCTAGCAACACTTAGTCAACACTTTAATGGAATTCTTTTATTGGTAAACCAAGTCATAGATCTGTCTGTTTACCTAATGATAATAGATAACAATCAGATGTATGTAGAGAAGTTTTCTTTTAATCAATCAAAATGCAGAGGAGAACATAACACTCAGTTGTAGACAGAAGCAGACATGTGCCAAAAATGTACGTCATTGTACACAGGAGATGGTAAAAATTTCACCCCAAAAAGAAATTTAATGAACTTGAAACACAGTAAATCCAAGCAATTTAATATACGGATTCGTTGTAGCGCCCCAAGCAGACCCTGCATCAAAACTTCCCTGAAATTTGGGAAGTTTGACTATTCACCTAAATTAATTGGAGAGATGGGGCAAATTGCAAAGTCAGTGACCCCTAAGATTTTAATCCTTGATTATACATCACATTTTTGTCAGTCCTGAAATACCTCATATTCCACAAAAGCCCATGCTGGCAGAGACTACTAGGAAAAACTAGGGGTGCTCCCGGTTGGGCTGACTGAGCCACTCTTGAAATGGCCTCGCTTGCTTTTTCAGTCAGACAGTTCTGGTCTCCAGTTGAGCAAGGAACAATTTTGGCACATGCCACTTCTGTCCTTCTTTCTCTGGACATCCAGTCTACGTGGGTGTCTAGAACATAGCAAGGGAAGTGGACCTTCTGCCTTTCCAAATGCTTTGACATTTTCCTTTGTTTTGAGAGACATCATTTGGTGGTGGGCAATTTCACCAGTGAAGATGGATCTTCTTTAGTCTCACTTCTATTGATGTTTTAAGTGTATAAAATCACAGTTGCTCTTCTCCTGTAAGGACTGTGGCTTCAGTGAAATAAACCAACCCTGGAACAGAGAATGTGTTTCCTATCACTGGAACTCAAGTAGCCTTCACCAATGCATGACGTGTCGGAGATCCAGGCTGTCATGTTACTTCATGCCTTTTGTTTTCAGGAAATGTGACTGTTGTGTAACATCGATCTACTCTATACATTCATTGTTCAGATTTAATCATTTGAAATCACAGTCCAGGCAAAACCTGTTCTTTGTCAATGCCAAATTTTGTAGAGGTCTGGTGTGGGAGTCCAAGCAGTCAGGATACACTTAAATGAAGGATCCATCTTCCCTTTGTTCTTGAGCAATACTTTCTTCTCGTGCTTAGATTCAGGTCAGGCCTTACGTGTGCTAATACTGTAAGTGTATTTTCTTTTTTTAATCTTCTGTGGTCAACAGAATTGGTCTTTTCCTCATAAATCTATCGATATCACTGTTAAATCTCTTCTACCAAGCCTCCTTATTTTTCTGGCCTCTATCAGAGTGAGGAGTAGTCGGTAAATTTTCTTTTGTACCTTGAATTCCTGAAACCCCATCGAGTCCTGTGATCAGCCAGCTCCTTTTCCTAAGCAGAGACCTCCCTCTTCCTTGCCTTAGTCTCTTCATCCAATTTCTACCTGTAGCCTTGATGAAAATTGAAGAGATCCATTTAAGCATTAGAAATATATTTAATAACACAAAAGAACAACTGTCTTAGTCATGACCTAGCTATGACTGGCGTGGTGTGAATGCTTGGTGCGTTTCAGTAATGAGGCGTGCATTACATGTTCTGCAATTATAAATTGGGTCTGTTATGCAAAAAGATCTAAGGCAGATTGCTTTCACCATCCAGTTTTCAGTGGTGGCTAAACAGCAAATACCCTGCAGCGTGCTTGAATTGGTGTTTCTGTATTTTAATGCAGTAATTTAAAAAGTGGTTGTTAAATCTATGTTCCTACAGTTAAGCTTTGTGATAGCATGTAACTTTCAATCTAATTACCTACCTGTTACTCACCAACCATTTACAGCATTGCTTGAATCCATAATGTTCCTCTGCAATACTAAATTCATTGGTAGCCTGTTTAATTAAATGATGTCTCACTCCAGCCTAATTCGCTTTTGAAAACTTCCTTGCTACTTCTGCTAAGGATTTTCAACTTATGCAATTAGCTGTAATAACCAGGTAGACATTCCCTATCTGAATGAATGCCTAGCCTTTAACCCAGGGTAGAAGGTGACACCTCACACTTGGGCACAGCCTAGTTAGTAAGTAATCAACCGCTAAACCTTTGAGTTTTGTCGTATCTTTAACGCCTCCGAGTTCAGCTGGCGCAGCGGAAGCAGGGACACTTGGCATTTGATCAACCATCTCCACCTACATTGGCATACGCTTGTTATATACTAGCAATGTTCAGATCTCAGGTGAGGACTACTTCAACCCCTTGCAAGTCACTGTGAGTCTCTCCTTTGACTGAGGAGAGACAGGGCTGATATCCTCATCTGCTGTAGGTCAGAATTGCCCTTGCTGAACACAATACAAATACAACATTCATATATTATTAATTAAGATACCGCTTTAGTTTGTGATAAGAAAGGGTTTTTTTCAGTCATAAGGTGTCTTCCATCTTTGAAATGTCAGAATGAAAGGGAGCTGCTACTGGGTGACTGGTGATTTAGGTAGAAACTTTTCTTTCCTCTTACTGTATTTCCAAATGTTTATCATTTGTTAACAAATTACATTGAAGTTCCCTATTCAAGAACCATCCTGTTTTCAAATACGATTAGATTAGCAGCATTAATAGTTACTAGGTCACTGGATTATTTTTAGTTGACTGCTAATGTTAGTGAATTTGCCAAAAGCTGACCGGTCAATGAAATAAAACAATGTATGGAAAGAGAAGGAATGTAAGAATGCATTCTTGGTTTTAATCTTCCTGTTCTTTTTTTTTAAAAGTGTGTTTAGATCAGACCATTTGATATGAGAAATCTAGTCTTGCTTGAATTAATATGCAAAGTTGTCACTTATCCTGTGAAAGAGTTTGGGGTAAAAAAAGGGACATGAAAATTGTTTTTCTGTGAAAAGTCCATTAGTGTTTAATTTAAAAACAAATTTCCAGAATCTAACTGAAAGCTGTTGAATTAATGGAAACAACTACCTACATTACAGATATCTCGAAGGCCTTAATTTTAACAGAAATTGGTCCAAAACGTGACCCTGCAACTTTGAAATTGTTCCTTGGTAACATTGAAAGATTGCTCAAGGCCCAAGCACACGGGTAAGATATTTTACAATATATGTCTCACATTTGTGATCAAAAGTCATTTTAAAAAAAAAAACAAAAAAACCCCAAAAAACAAACAAACAAAAAAAAACCAAAAAAACCCAAGTACGTTGCACGTTTTGTGATCTTGACACGTAGGTTGAAATCAAAGGCATTTTCTGCTTTACGTTACTGTGTCCCCTTCTCGTGGGGTTTAGGGTCCGTGTCATTGGGAGCTCGACCCTGGCTCTGTGCCATTTGGCATCCGGCGCTGCAGATGCCTATTACCAGTTTGGGTTACACTGCTGGGACCTGGCAGCGGCGACTGTCATTATCAGAGAGGCGGGTGGCACTGTGATAGACACTTCAGGTGAGTAAAATATCCTTGTTTTCATCGACTTTTGGGGGGCTGGGTGGCTATTTCGGGGCAAGTTGTGTTACCTCAGTACAGTCCTTCTCCTGTGGCTCTCTCTCTTTTCTACCAATATTCTGTAGAAACGTCTGTACACTCCACTAGACTCTGGCTGGTTATTTGTAACACACTGATGTAATTCCAGCCTGGGGTTTCATCACATCAAAGGTCTCCTGAGTCAAACTGTGTTCCCATGACTTTGAGTAATTCCTTTAAAGCATCAGATTTACAGTTAAGAACTAGCCCAGGAGATTGGTAGATACACTCAGACTCCAAACTCCCGAGAAAGGAGGACTCTCAGGTACGTGTCTGAACACACATGCCTAGGAACAACTCAGAGGGAGTAAAGGACAGCACAGTCTCCGGATTATTATTTTACTCATGTAGATGGTACACATCTCGGAGTAATGATTTACTGCTGACCAATATGTGGATACTGTGGAAGGATATGGTGGATTAAGAAGAAGGGTATGCCAACTGAACTAATTTCTGTTCTATCCCTTCCTGTTGCTGAAAGAAGGGAATATTGCATTTATTGTTGGATACTGAACAAATCTAGACATTCACTGCTTCTGGTGCATACTTCGGCACTGTATCTAGAATTTTCTGAAATCATTTTTTGCCGGCGATTTCCAGGTAGGAGTTGCTGAATTAGGTTGTCGTTCCCACCCCAAAACGAGCTATGTATGAAGTTGTTTCAGTGTTTCTGAACCTATCCAATTACAGCATGGTTTATATTTAAGAACACATTGCCTTTTTACATCATGTAAGACAGTTCTCATTAATCCTCTTGTCCTCAGGGGGACCTCTGGATCTTATGTCCTGCCGAGTGATTGCTGCGGGCACCAGAGAGTTGGCTATGTTCATAGCTCAGGAAATACAAACTATTCACTACAGACGGGATGACGAAAATTAAATACTTACAATATGGAGTCTGCCCTCCTGAACTACGTAACTTTTGCAAGATGGGTGGCTTAAAGGGT
>NW_008824283.1:8407396-8423204 GCF_000699105.1 Pygoscelis adeliae | reverse complement strand
CTTTCTGTGGAGATCTTCTGTGTCAAATATTTTTTATAAACTTATTACAATGTGGGAAGGCATAGGGAGATTTTTAAACCTCTAAGAATCATGTTTCCTTTTTAATATGTATCTCTTTCAGCAGTATCTTTTTTATAAGATAGCATATTTTACTTGTAGTAAATTAGTCTCAAAATTAAGTTGTAATTTCATATCTGTGGGGCTGATATTTAGTCTTTTGTAACATGCAGCTAAAAAAGGAACTTTATTTTTACAGATGCAGATCTCAGGTAAATGAGCTTTAGGACTGTAGTAGTAAGGACGAGTAGTTAAGACGTGTGCCTATAATACCCTTGTTCTATGAAACTTAAGAATGCAATAAAAATGACATTATTGTTTCCTAACTACGTCATAGCTATATATCCGTATATTTGTATATGTACATACATGTATGTCTGTGTCTATGTGTGTATATATACACCTATACATGTATATGCATGTATACACACACACACACACACACACGTGTGTGTGTGTGTGTGTGTATGGGTGTCCTGGATGTTTACAGCAATTTAGAGAATGCATAGAAGGAAGCTAATATTGGAAGCTATTTGCAGGTGAAGAGTATAGGTTACTTACGTGATTTCGGTGGGGGCTATCCAAATGGCAAATAACAGAGCTGATCACGGAAAACGTTTAATGGTTTTACAAACTGTCCAGCTAGGTCTTGTTTCCCTTCATCCCTCTGCATGGGGATAAACCATACTGTCCTACAGGCCTCTGTAAGATACTCAAACCTGCAAACACTTACTACCATAGAGTAATTATAGTTAAAACCAGAAATATTGAACTCCGCTGAGTTATTCACAGTATTAACTATGACACACAGTAGGAGGCCAGTGGAATAGAGCACAGTGTCAAGGAGCTGTTGATTTTGGAGAAACTTTGAGCAGAACAGCAGGATTTGGCCCCTTACAGGCAAGTTATTAAAAAATATGTGCATAAGATATGCTTGCAAAAAGTTGTAAATCACATGCCCTTCTTGCACAAAGTTGTAATCGCACTTCTTGATCAGAGAAACCCGTAAAATCAGTTACATACATTTTCTAAATACACAGTTGTTCTCTATCCTTGTATCTAGCACTGGGTTTAATTCCACCAAGGTGATCATTTCTATTTAGATTATTTTTTAAATCATGAGCACAGGGAAAATACAAGTGTGTCCAGAAAAGTAGTTGAGATGAAATCACTTCTATTTTTTTCTTTAAAAATTGAATTAAAAGGTATCTCTTTTTTGCAAGAGTGTAAATTAAATAAAGGAATGAGCCAAAAAAGTAAGTTGGTTAAAAAATTTTAACTTTCTTGATACACTGCATGTGTAGACTTTGTAAACGTGTTCAGATATCTGCTTAGAACATAAAAAACAGTATTTCAGTATTTTTTAAAAATAACCTTACATGTGTTTCTTGCAATGAAAAATGTTTTTCACTGAATATAATGTAAAATTCTGTGTGATTTCTTGATGCTTTTTTTCACGAGAAATACAAGTACTGACTGTGTGAAGAATGTCTAAATCCAACTAAGCATTGAAGAACTGATAGTTCTTACCAGAAAACCAACGCTGTCTGTCACAGTGATCAACATTTTGTCACTGCTCCCTTTTACCCCACCCCCCCAATCTCTTTGTGCCCCCCTGTTCAGAAATGGAGATTGTAAGCCTTCTGGGGCAGGGACTATAGTACTTTGGCTCTGGGTTTGCACAGTGCTAATAAGATGCGATTCTGGTCCACGACTAGGCACTGAGGTGCTATAATAATACAAATAATAAATACTAATAGGCTCACTTGTCTCTTATTCACCCTCCTCCCACTTTCTCAGCACAGCAGAGATCCAAGTGACAGATGCGGAGCTTGGTGGCACCGCTCTGATCCCAGGGCACTTAGCTTCGGCAGCCGTGGGAGCAGCCGGGGCTTTACTCGGACTTCTGCCGTGGCCGTAAGCCCGGTAAGGAAGCTTATGCTGGCAGTGGATCAAGTGTGGTGGAAGCTCAGCCCCACTTCATCCGCTCCCCCTCCTCACCCCGTCCCCCTCATCGCTCTGGGAGAGGAGCATGGCTCCAGCAAGGTTTCCCAGCAGCTCAGCCTGCTCGTACAAAGAAAGTCTCTGACCCACTTAGGGCTGGTGTGCGCCGGCGTCCCAGAGCTCATCAAAGCAGGGAAATAGATGCATCGACCTCAGTGGCACACACCAGCGATTTGTGAAGCCAGGAGCCAAGCGTGGTGGGAAGGGAGAGGTGCAGAAACCCATTCACAAGTTCTCATTTGTGCCCGGGATGCAGTTTTGGATTTTATTTGGGCTGTAGTTCAAGTGTGCTAAACTGGCATGCGTGTGTGTGGAGCAGCAATCCTGCCTCCCCCACCTCCTCTGCCGCCCGTGTGCCAGTACAAGCATTTCTGAACCCTTCCAGTGGACCAGATGAGTGAAGTGATCTGCCTGTAAAGTACCCCAGTAAACAAAAAAGGGATTATTTTACAGACAGATCATTTTCCCAAGCCAATTCAGCCCCTGGCCACCACAAGCAGCTGACTTCAGGCACCAAAGGGGGTAGCGAGGGGGCAGGCAGGACGGCTCCGTTCACAGATGGTGCCACATTACGTGAGTTCAAAGTTTTCATCAAAGTGCAGCCTTAAAACTATTTGACTACACATATTGACGGAAATAAACTGTACCGGCGTTTGTCCTCCCTTCGTTTTTTCTTGCTAGCCAGATGAAACTTCGCTCAGCATGCGTGTCTGGCAGCTCTCCGTCTGAGTGCAAGCATTCATAGCACAGCTAGTGCAGTACATTAGCCAGAAACTTAAATCCCCCAAAATGCTTAAACACGTGGACTCTTTTCCCTACCAGCTGTTGTAAAACGCTGCGAATATTTTCTACTACATACCTCACAGAGTACATAAGTGCATCTGTAATTAGCCATCCAAGACGGATGAAGATTTTCTCCGTGAACACTGGCACAAAGATGCCTGTGCTCTGAAAAGCGAGTGCTTGCTCTTGTAAGCCATCGGTGCTCAGCTTCCTGGAGCTATCCCAGTTTGTGTCTGCATCCCTCACCGGCTCACTGGTGGAGAACATTTTATACCTCCAGGCCTGCTGGCCTAGTGTCAAATGGTGCTTTCTGCTAGAATAAAGAGCGGAAATAGCTGTAAACTCCAGGAAAATGGTCGGTGGCTGATTCCTTTGCAGTGTGTCTTGCTGAGCTTGTCAGATTTTACAGAACAAGTATCGGGATGTTTCATACGTGCTGAAGGACTGATATTTTCCCTTTGATTACACTAGCTAGTCACAGTATTAAAGAAATTTGCATGTATTGGAGCATTTACCTAGGGGCCCACAGGCAGTATTCTCCATATTTTGTCTAGAATTTGGTTCCTGTTGGCAATGACTTCAATTAAAGGCTTAGAAGCCTTACGGTGTCCTGGCCTGCACTGGGAGGAGTGTTGCCAGCAGGTCGAAGGAGGTGACCCTTCCCCTCTGCTCAGCCCTGGTGAGGCCACATCTGGAGTGCTGGGTCCAGTTCTGGGCTCCCCAGTACAAGGGGAGAGATAGGCATACTGGAGCAAGTCCAGCAAAGGGCCGCTAAGATGATTAAGGGCATCTGACATAGGAGGAGAGGCTAAGAGAGCTGGGATTGTTCAGCCTTGAGCAGAGAAGGCTCGAGAGGATCTTATCAAAGTACATAAATACCTGGTGGGAGGGAGTAAAGAAGATGGAGTCAGACTCTTCTCAGCGGTGTCCAGTGACAGAACAAGAAGCAATGGGCACAAATTGAACTACAAGAATTTTGCTTAAACATAAGAAAAAGTTTGTTTGCTTTTTATTTGAAGGGTGACTGAGCACTGGCACAGATTGCCCTGAGAGGCTATGGAGTCTCCATCCTTGGAGATACTCAAAACCCCACTGGACATAGCCCTGAGCAACCTGCTCCAGTTGATTCTGCTCTGAGCAGGCAGGCTGGACTAGGCAATCCCCAGAGGCGCCTTCCAACCTCAGCAATTCTGCAATTCTGTAATCCCTCCTCAGTGGCTGTTACAGGACCCTTTGGCAACACTTCTTCCAAGACACAAAGGAACAAGAAAATATGCATCACCAGCATACAGATGTTAGCAGTAAACAACTGTACCCTAGGACGCCTGGAGATCTAAACTGATCTTCATTGTTTTAAAACTTAAAAAGAGCAAACTGAACAACATGTGCTAAGTAGCACCAGTCTGTAACCAAAAGACTGGAAAACTTCTTTGCAATGCAGCATGACAGTAATGTGACAAGCAGTAGCTCTCTGCCATTGCAAGGCTGTATTGAAAAGCAAGGTACACAGGGAACCTCAGGAATCCGATTTACTTCTTTGCTCCCTTAAAGCCTCATTTTATGTTAACCTTAGGTAAACCAATACTGTGAGTGGAGTAGAATACTGAAAACAAACAGAAATCCCCCTATCCCCAAATAAACTGAAAATAAAGCTCTAATTACAGAGAAATAATTCACCGCCAAGAAGAATGTCGCAGAACAGGATTAGTATGACTAGAAGATATGTCAGACTAAATTTCAAAAAAGGATGTGGTTTCTTTCTGAATCTCATGAAAAAAATCAAAACATCTTCAGCATAAGTGCTGTAAGTACATTTAATTCAACCTATATGCTGAACTATAGAAATGGCTGGGAATATTTAGCTGTGGCTAACATATTGTTCCTTTTTTGCCCCCTCCTTAAACATTGTACTCTCTCCACAGCCCAGTCATCCAGTATAAGCCAGTTTTCTCTCTCAAAACCTAACTCAAGTTCACTATTCTCACATGTTCATAAAGGCTCTTAAATATACATTTGCACAGGATCCTCTCACCTGCTTACGAAAGACAACTGCTTCCCACCATTAAAATAAGAAACTGAAATACTGGGAAAGCACATTCCTCTCATTTATCCAGTACATGTTATATTGTTTATCTACTTAAATTGTAATTTCCTTTGGACAAGACGCATGTGCAGAGCAGCACGCAAATTTGGTTTCCAAAGAAAGACTGAAAAATGCCAAACTGAGAAACAATAGCCACACGCACAGCTCAGGGTGCAGGGGATCCCTGAGTCGACCTTTACCTTCAATAGCTGCAAAGCTTCCTGGGCTAGATCACGAACATTGTTTTGATAGCTACACAAACAGCTTCAAACAAGGATATATTGTTATATATCCATGAAGCCGTTGCTGCAGCTGGATTAGCTTCAGACTCCATCTGATCTGCAGCCCTGCCAGAGAGCCACTGCAGCAACCCTCAGCCTGGTACCATGAAGTGCTGAGGAGCCAATCCTACTCCCATTGAAAGAAATGGAAAAATTCCTATTTACTGCAGTAAAATAGATAAGATCCTATGTTCCAGTGCTTCCACCAACACTGTTGTCACTCAGTGACATCATACCTCAAAAATGCCCTTTATGTAAGTAGTAGGGATTTTTAAAAGAAAACAAAAATCCAAACCCTCAAACAGAAATAAAATGCTTGATGCATTACCTGAAAACCTGGCTGCACATCTAGCAGAGCTGACACGGCTACTCTTAAAATGACTAGACGTTTCCTCTAGCAGCGTAATGTCAGCATTGCCACAGTTCCCTTCAAGCAAGAGATTTTAATTTACTTATCTTTCCTCTGACAAATATCTTTCCTACTGACAAATCATAGGCCTTTATTATCTTCCTGTTGGCTTAAAAAATAAAACAGATTGTTTGAAACAGTTCCAGTTCCTTGCGTACATCAAGAACAGAGCTCGCTCTTAACACAGAGCCACCTGCTGACAGCCAAGTATATTCATTTTAAATCCTTAAAATCAGAACTGGTTGGTGTTCATATCACATGTTGATAATTAGAAAATAATGAATAGAAAATATGTAAGTCGGTTTTAACCAACAGAAACCTTTTACTCCTACCCACATTGAATTTGGACTGCTGCCTCTGTTTCCTAGAAAACAACAGTTCTTGGCAATTTTTTTCTGGCTCTTTATCTGTATAAAATACAGGGCTTTGAGGGAGAGAAGTTAAAAAGGTCATTACAAATGAACATAACTATGCAGCAACACTGTTGACTCTTTAAACATTTGTAAATCCACACAGCTACTACACGTGATATTTGAGAGAGATGCCTTTTGGCAGTTACCAACACTTCTGGATTTTAATTTCAGAGGTGGGCAAATTTACGTTCACCCCAATTCTGTTCAGTAGTGAAATGAGCTGCCAAAGCCAGAGGGCAAGCAGCACGGTGTGACACAGCATTATCTCTGACCAGCATCGGGATCAAGAATGCCTAATGGAGTGGTTGGCTCTGAAAGACATGGTCAGTCTGGCAGTTTTAAACTGGCCTGTTTTCAGACTGATTATTCAGTCTGCTCTGCCTCATGCACCTGGGGACATTTCAGGTGCCATCACCTGTGTAAGCCTGAGAGGCTATGACAAAACACCTGCATTCAATCCCTTTTTAAAGCAAACAGCCAGTGCACATGCTGGTGTATTAGGGGGCAAGTACATATGATGGCTTAAGGCCATGCAAAAGCAGAATATTTTCTGCAAATCCTGATCACTGTGTTTGTTAATTTGTGCTTAGAGTTGTATGAAGAAATTAGGTGGGTGCATACGCGAGACCCTTAGGTATCTGTTTATTTCCTTCTCACGGTTGTACAGAAGCAGTCCAACAAAATCTGATGCGGTTATTGATCTAGCAACATTTGATCCCTTCCTGCTCTTGTTGTCCCGAAATGCCTCCGGTGTGGCTAGCAGACGGCTGCTCCCTGGGGCTGCACCTGGCTGTCTTGCCACCCTGCACCGCCTTGCAGCTCGGGGCTTGGGGAGCTGTAACTTGCCCTAGCTTGAGTCCTGCCGATACACAAAAAACCCTTTCCTAAAGGCTAACTCAGCCGGCCTGGCTTGCCAACAGAGGGCAGTCCTACATTGGGATGGGTTTCTGTGCCCGTGCGCTCAGATCCACGCGTGCCTGTGCTGCCTGCTGGACGCACGCTGGCCATGCTGGAGTTCCCCCATCCGTCCCAGCCCGCCGGCCAGGGCAAGCGACAGACGCGCTCCCCACCTCTGGCATTGCCGATGTGCTGCAATACCGGAGCACAAGAGCCGCGCTTTAAAACCTCGCCCTATGGCTCTCCTTGAGCGCTGTGAGAGGAATTAACTTCTGTGCAGGCATCTCGCTGGTTAATGCTTGCATAGCCTCTGTCAAGCAACACATCGGCACTGCATACTTAATGCTTCTAAGAGTATGTGTGTTAGGAGGGAAAGACAGAAGGGATTCATTCTAAGGGATCACGGGTCTACACGTACCCACTGTAAGAAGCAAAATGGACATCTGACACTCATAAGGAGGAGCCAGCATCACAGAAAGGAATGTGCTATGCAGAAAAGCCCATTAGATATGAATATAGTTAATATGTGGAAACAGGGTAAGGTGCTTCAGTTAGATTTGTGGAAATAACATGAAATACGACCAATCTCAACAAGTCTAAAACGACAGATTGGCCTAATAAAGTGTGTCTCAAAGCAGAAGCAAGGAGGCAGCATCTGGGAGATCTCAGCAGGGGTGGCTGAGACAAGACACCTGCAGCCGAGAGCCTTTGAGAATCCACTCTGAGCAGACCCAAGCTCCCAGGTCTGCACTCAGCCCAAACACAGCTTGCTCATTGATCTCTTCCAAGGGATGCAGCTCAGAAGGCAGCCAGAGCACACATTTCAGCTGGATCCCTCATCCCTACGCTTTCCCTAAAAATTGAACTTAATTGGCATAAAACTCATAGAGTTAAAACACGCTGACCTTTTACCGTGGATATGCTTATGGCAGTATATTGTGCATATAAAAGTACAGCTTGTTCTCTCCCCAGTAGTCCCCAAGAGTGACTACATCAGCATTGCTTTCTTCCTTCTTTAAAACAAACAAAAAAACCAAACCCAAAACATTCAAAAATTATGAGTGGGCCAAAGCTTTGCTGAGAAAGTTGTTGAGACAGAGGCCTTGGCTGAGTGTCCATCAAAATCAACAGGAATCTTTCCATTTACTTAATGGGCTTTGACTGAGCCCTAAGTGAAGGGGGCAGGGGGAAGAATCTGTGCTGATTACCCACTAACAAAGAAGTGTTTGAAATAATCTGCTGCCATCTGTCTTTGTTTTGCTAACCCACTCAGCTGGGCCTGAATGGAAAATCCAACAGATGAATAGAGAATTAATTATCGCAAGAACGATCCGTTTGCATTTCTCACCTTCCACAAGAACTACCCCTATTGACCATGTGGGAGATTTCCTTGCATAATTACAACAAACCACCATGAAATTAAGAGGCTACAGCTGTTACATACAAATGTATATATGTCATGCAAGTTATAAAAATAAGTAGATTTCTTCAGCCTCAAAGAGCTGCTATAAGATTTCTGTTGTATTCAGATGGGCCAATAACATTATCTGGGTTTGGGGGTAGAAAGGAGTTTTAAGTCTCTTTTATAATAAAAGATTGGTAACATTTCATGTGATTGCTCAGCTGTCTCCAACTATATGGATACGGAGCTGATTATAGGAATCTAATGCCATCGCATGCAGTGTTATACGTGTATATGTCTACCTGGGGGAGAAAAAGGAATGACACCACGGAGACAAGAAAAGCTATGGAGGACCAGATTATTGGATCCATTCTAACAGGAGGACAAATCCTCTTTTTAGAGTAACCACCTATAAGTAAGAGTACAGAAGCTTAGCAACAGTCTGATAAATCAGTATTTGGTCAGCGTTGCAGAGGGAAGGAGGGGACACGTTTGACCGCTTTTTTTAGGGGACATGAAGTCTATTTCTATGGGAAGGAGTGGCATGCACAACACAGTCTGTGACTCCAGTGACTCCGAGCCAGTGGGACACATATCTACGCAAAAGCACTTCAGCCATTTGCTCTCACTGTAAATACATAATTGTTTATCAGGCTCCTAACCTAGCAAAACAACTGGAAAGAGAACTTCTCTGTCAACTCTTCACTAGGCAATGATACCACACAGAAAAGTTACAGCTCTCCTTCCCATTTCCTCCAGAGGTGGTTACTTCAACCATATATTTATGTTAATCCCTCTACCAGTTGATCAAGAGTGAGTTTTTTTTTCCATCAGGGAGCACTATCCTTTGCCTAGGGTGAAATAGTCTCCTTCTAACTGAATGTGTTTTCCTGAGACCATCACAATTCATGATCAACTAAGATGATCTGTAATAAATAGGTCTTCAGATTCCAGGGAATTACTTTGGGTTTAGTCACACAAAAAATGGGCACACGTACAATTGAGGCCCACAGAATGTTTCGGGGTACCTTCCCGAAGCATCCACAAGATTTTACTGACTCCGACTCCAAAGAAATCACTTCCTAATTTCAGATTTGCAGAAGACCCAAGCAGTAGTTATAATTTCCTCAGCATACTACATTTTACAGACAAAATGAACTTTACAGGAGCTCAGTGGCATTTCAGAAGAGATTAATTTGTATGACATGCATGTCCAAAGGTGACAAAACAATGATAAAGTATTTAACCTTGGTGACTCATGTGGAGGAAGCTTGTGATCTCTGCTGCGTGAATGTAGCTGTAACCGTGTTTTTTGAACCTCGTGGAAGTCAGCAGAATGAGTGACAATCCAGACTCATGCCTGCTCTTTGGCTCTAAAGTTACTCTGCAATAAGGTGTCACAGGAACAGTCATTCTCAGTCACCCATCATGGGAGCATGGGTGAATATGACAGTGGATATTCCAGCTCTGGATATGTTTAAGAGCTCTATCATCAGGTCTGCAGTGGTAGTAATATGCCCCTAGTATCTGTCAGAAAGAGAATGGCTCAAATGTGACCTTGAGATAAGGCTGGCAGCCCCGCATCCTCCTCAAGATGTTCCACTCGCTTCATTTCAGAAACTAAGCAAGACTGAGCCAGGTGCTACTTGAATGGTAGCCCACCAGGAAAACATGCCCGGTTGGAGCAAAGTGATAAACGGCATAATTTCTCAAGAATCATCCGGACTTATTATCAATGCTCACCTGCTCTAGCCTCACCATAAGTGAAAGGGCATAGTAACTTCATGCTCTGAAGTGTTGTGACCCACACTAATTGGGTTTGTCAGGCATATTACCCAATGGCCAGAAGTCAAAACCAGCAAAGCCAGAGCTGAGGGGTGGACAGTCCAGGAGACAGCTACATGGGCTAGGGCCGGTGGGGGAGGCACAAACAGAAATCTGAGGTTGTGAGGTGGGGGAGGACAAGGACTTTGGATCCAAGGTGCCCATGGGCAGGAAGCTGCAGCTGAGCGGTGGTAGAAAGCAAGGGGTGAATAGTGAGGCTCAGTCGTTCAGATCTGGGAACTACCGACCTTACGGCATAAACCCGTTCCGCTCCTTCTGCAGCCTGACCCACCTAAAGGCAAGCCTGAGGGAAACCAGTGAGTGTTGGGGTGCACCACAGGCAAACCCAATGGCTAACAACTACTCCTATTCCTAAGGGATTATAAAAGACAGCCACACACATATGAAAATAGTCGCAGTGTAAAAAAAGACCTGTTAGAGTCTGAAGGCTGACTGTGGATACTTTACAGCAGGGATGGGTACAGAGGCAGGCCAGCTCTGGTCAGAAGGCATTTGGCTCTTAAGTCAGGCTTGGACTCCAAACTAGGTCTGACAGTCACTTGACTTTGAGAGCTCCTGCAGCTTACCAAGAGCCTTTTTATCCAGAGAGCGAAAGTACCTGAGCAGAATCTAAAAGCAGTAAGTCATAGCAATATTTTTCTCAGTCTGTTTCAATCTGTGGTCCCTAAAAATTTCCTAGTGGAGCTGCTTTGGAAATTTCACGTGCCCATAGATTACTGTGTAGCATCTATGAATCTAGTTCCTGTTTGTGCATCCCTTAAAAATGACTGATCGAGCTCAGAGGTCAACACATCACAGGCTGAAACACATTGATTCAAATGCAGTGGGACCCTCAGGAAGGTCACCCATTAAGCTGTCTGATTAGTATTGCCTTAGTCTCTATGTTTTGGACAAAACCAAAATACAATAATTGCTATTTTTAATTAAACTTTGAAAGCATGCCATATAAGACATAAACTAGAGATACTACTTGTCCAAGAAAATTTTTTAAATCTCCTTTTTAAATTAATTGGTGCAGCTACCAAAGAAGCGTGAGCTCACAGTTCAGTCTGGGGGTCAGTAGTTCTGAAGTGTTCCCTGGAGTCTGAAGCTCTTCAAGATCTGCTATAAAAATCATAACGTCACTGTGCAGCTATGGGACAATTCCACACTTGATAGCCTCTCATTTTGTGGCGAAAAGCCTCATAAAATAAAATTTAAATGCTTATAAAATAAAAATTCATATTTCTTTCTGAACAATATTTTCTTTTCTTCCTGTAGGGAGTATCACTAAACAACAATAAACTGTAAAGATGTTAGAAAAAAAAAATTAACAGTGATTTAGTTTTATTTGGAGCTTATACATTTTTGAAGTTGCAACTTTTGAAGTGTAAAATAAAAGACTTCAGATTATCCTTGGCACGATCAGAATAAACAAATATTAATTTTCCAGTACATTATCTTCAATAATGAATCTCACGGGCAACATTTCTGCTTTTCATTACTGCTGTCACAATGTAGCTCTCAATAAATCAGCTTTCAGCTAAATGCTGCCTACAAATATCTGCAATTCATTCACATGTACAGTATTGCAAAGGGGGTAAATGAGGGCAAAGCCTGACCTTCTGATTTTAATATCCTGTCTAACTATAAAACATCTAAATTTAAATTTGTGTTCGAAGAATTTCACACCGCTGAAATATTCTTGGCAGGGTGTTTTTTCCCATGTATACAGCACGTGTCCATCCATCAACACTGTCCTTATCCTATTGTTAAAATCATTGAAAACCAAAAAGGAACAAAATAAAACAAAATACCCACCCATGAAATCTCATAATAAAGAACATTTTTCTGGGCCAGATGGTTCATTGCAGCGAAAGGCTAGTCTTTTGTTCAAACAGGGCTTTCAACATCGGAATCTTTGCCGGCCACAGAACCATTTCCAGCCAGTTACAGAGGATTTTAATCAGTACCAAAAAATGTTCCCAGCTTCTTCTGCGTAGCCTTGCAGAGCACCGAGATCACCTTTAGGAGGAGCCTCATCCCCTTCTGTACAGCTAATAAAAACACTAGGTGGCTCCTGCAAAGCTGCTAGGCATTATAAAATACAGTTTCATTAAGAAAGATTCTGAAAAAGATGGAAAACGATAAAAAGCAACCTCATGAGATCTTTTACTCCACATCTTATCTCAAAATAATTAGCTGTATCTAAGCTTTCTGTGTCAGACGCTCGTCTAATTTGGTCTTAAAAACTTTCAGTGATGGTGCAGTAGTGGTTAACACAAATATTAAGAATGAACACCAAATCTTTAACATGAACAGCCTGACAGAAATAAAGCAGAACCAAAGGCAGTGGAGATGGTAGAAATCTCCTGAACAGTAAAAGCAGTTTAGAAACAACTATAGTTATTTTGAGGACACACTGAAGAATAGAAAGTTGGGTCTCTATGGAAGGGATAAGAAATAATTAAATTTACTTAGGGGTGGTCACAAGAGTGGTTCTAACAGAAACCCGGATCAGACCTAGCTGAAAACAGGAAAGGGCAGAAAGGCTGAACAGAGGTTAGCTTTTGCAAATCTAAGCCAATGCTTGTAATCTGTTACCTTTGTTGCTAACGCTGCTGTAAGTACATCTGTTCACTTTGTGCACTCCCCTCTTAGGTCAAGGGAGGCAAGTTCCAGAAACACTTTATTCTGCATTAATCTCGCTCATGTAATTTGTCAGAGTTTTGAGAAACAGAAGGAATGTCCAAATTGATCCTTGGTGTCCTGATTTGTCCTTTGTGTCATTTGAACACTGGCCCAAGCAATGTCTGCATCTAATTGACCTCACATCTTCAGTAGGCAACCGATCCCAGCACCTAACGGTCACCTTAGAGTTGCAATGTTTCTTAAGGGACAACTTAATTCTCCTTTTCTGCAGGTTAAGCCCCTGTAGGCATAAAGAAAATTTTATTCCATTCCTCTTCACGGTGTTCTCTAAAATCATTGAAGCCCATGATTCACATCTCCACCCAATCCTCCTATTTCCCAAACTACACAGCCTATATGCCATGTTTTCCAGATCTCTGATAGTTCCCGCTTTCCTCTGGGTTTGTTCCCATTTGTCAACTTTTTTCTTGAAGGGTCGTAAGGAAAACCTGGCCTGAGACTGCACTCACCAATGTGAAGTTGCACACAAAACTACTTCAAGCGCCTTCTCCTCCCTGTTAAACATGCCACGTGCAGACATTTTTTCATTGCAATATGACCCCTGTGAGGAGTGACTTAAGCAAACTTGTTTAACTTGCACTGCAGTGGACAAGTAACACGTATGGAATCAGTCACTGCACCTCAGCAAAGGGACAGTAAGACAGCAATTTAGTAAGAGGGATTATCACAGTAGCTTATTTAACTCCACCTCCAGTGCTCACTCCCTTCAACATCAGCCACGTACTCTGTCCCCTGCATGATTAATGTTTTCAGTGATCACTGAAGCAAAACGTTGTTAAGCATTCTGACCTCCTCACCTCAACCCACGGTTCGTTTTCCCTCCCTGTAAAAGAGTGGGATGATTCTGCCTCTTACAGCTAGTGTCCTTATACTGAATGTTATCTTGTCACATCCATTTTTAATGAGATCTCATTCTTTGCCTTGGCCTGCCAGATTTGGCTCATGCTACTGTTTTATACTCTTCCTCAGTAGGTTCTGCACACATCTCATCTGTACGCTGTCTTGCTGGTGTTCAAAGACACTTCTTTGCTGAGGTGCCCAGCTCCTAGGTCAGTGATTTTACCCATCTGATGGCTTTACTGCTGCTGGCTCAGAAAAAAGGGAGTATTAGTGCAGCTTGTGAAACTACAGGTAATACCCTTCTCTCCTTACAGATCAGGACAGACTTCAAAAGGACATGTTTTTCCTGTTACTCTTCAGTCAACAGCTGCGTTTGTATTAGTTACGACAACTGCCATCCAAGTTGAAGCACTAATGTTGCTGGAGGAGCATGTCCTTGCAAAACACACTGTCCCTGCCTTAGAGCTGTGGCAGGCTTTGCACCGGGTATGTCACCTCAGGGGGCTGCTTGGCAGTGGCTGCACTGGTTGGATGTCTCTGCAGAGACCTCTGGGAAGAGGCACATGACCAGAGGAAAGCTGAGCTTCTGCAAAAGACCAAAATTTCCATCCTCTCCAGACATTTGTGCCCCAGCCTGTTCAGAAAAATCCTTAAAGCTACTGCAATTTCCATATGATTTCTAAGGGGCACTCTCCTTCCTCTTCTACAGGCAGAGGTAGGAAGAGACAGACCATCTCACAAAACATCTTCTCCTTCTCCCCTATTTTCTCCCTCCACAGCAGGAAAAGCTGCAGTATATACACAAGTTTTTTGACAGTAGAGAAACATTTGGTAAGAATTCCTTACAAATGCACCACTTTGCATAAATGACTTCAGCTGTGGCCCACAATCAACCACAAGATACAAATCCAGGGGAAAACAGGCTGTTTGGAGTCCAGTGCTCAGAGAACTATTTACTGTTCCCCGTTTCCCGCTGTCCGTCATGTATTGTCAGGGACAAATTGCAGAACTGTAACAAAACTAAATGTCACAGAAAGCAGGAAAAGAAGGGGTTAACATATGAGAAGGGTCTCCACATACCTGCAAGCCCTAAGTAGCCTGAGGAGGAAGAGATAAAAGTGTGGGCTCAGCTCCTCAGTAGGAAGTTTGTTGGTCTAAGCTTTGCTGTGAGGAAAGGAGCTATTTACTCCACCAGGCTGGGAAGGAGGTGCCAACCAAGAAAACAATTTGCCCTGGACTAAAAGGATGGGTTGGTTGTTTTTTAATAGCTGATAAGGGCCCCAAAGCCAAGGACTGAAGACATCTAGCAGGCGTCAGCCTGCCTGCTAGAGAAGCCTGGAGAGTAAAGAAATACTGTGAGCAGCTCTTCCTGCCCTAAACAGGCTGGCACAGGAAAAACAATCCAGGCAACCAGGTAACTACCTATTCCTGACCCTGGGGGTAACCTGAGTGCTGGCGGCAAGGGTCTCTGGAGTCTTTCCCTGATCAGCAATGACAGGGTTTCCTGGTGCAGGTGCTGGCCCTAGGTCAGGCTGTTGCCTGAGGGCCAGGTTCTGAGGCTCCCGGCTCTGTTTGCCCTGCGCAATAGCAATTGGAGAGCTCTGAGAAACAGAACCTGGTTTCAGAGCCAAAATATACTGTATTCGTGCCCACAGGCATACATAAAAAGGAAAAATCGCCTTTGTACCTGCTCAGTAAACCAAAGTCACTGCTCCCCTGCCAGTAGGAATAACGCTAATTACCTCCACTGAAGCTGCTGTATACATTAATCCAAGCTGTAAGCTTATTCACAGGCTCTAAAATCAGAAGCTGAGACACTTAATCTGTTGATTTGCTCTAATGCTGAGAGGCTTCAAATGAGATTGGCTTCCACTGTTGCTATATTAGCTGTAACTAGCTAACATGTGGTACGTAACTCGGATACACACTAAACAAAATCCTTCTTGCTCCTTTCCCAGGTAAATCACACGGCAAAACGCACCTGAAGAACTATTCCTTCCGGAGCGCGGTATCTCGCACCTGTTATTACATCCCCGCCACTGACGCCGTTTGTGCTGCGGGCAAGCTTTAAACTTCGCTGAGGCTCCGCGCCGCCGGGACCAG
>NW_008824283.1:8404289-8406558 GCF_000699105.1 Pygoscelis adeliae | reverse complement strand
GGCCGCGACGGCTGGCCGTGTCCGAGCTCCAGGTGTGCTGAGCGCATCCGTAAAGGTATAGTTCTGCATGCCACTCAGAAATGCAGCTAGTTCTAGCTGCGGCTCTGATGTCTCTACAGTTCATGTTTTAAGCAGGGACACCATGTCTACAATCTGGTCGAACCCGGAGACTCCTGACTAATTCCTGACTTTTTTTTGCCTCGCTGTTACTGCCGTTGTCATTTGCCTGTGAACTCTAACCTAAAAATCAAACTGTGCCATATTCTGAAGCCACTCGTGTTGTGCAACGTTGATTTTTGAGTGAGGCTGGAGACCGTTGCACCACATTCTTATACAAACATAAGAGGCATATTGCAAACAAAGATAAAGGGTGAAATACGTGTACAGGCTTCAAGCAGGCTTTTAATCCCTGGGTTCTCCTAAAAAAAAAAATTAATTCATCTGTCCCACCAGCCTTGACACTACACTGAATGCTTGGGGCAGTATCTGCAAGTCCCTCTCTAGCAGGTTGTAGTTATACAAAACAAACCGGACAAGATGCTTGAGTTTGAAGATGTTTGCTCTTTCCATTATGAATGTATTTTTGTGTTTTCCACTGACATAGGATCCTTCTCCCCTTTAGGGAAGAGCTAGGACTTGATCCTTTTGACTTTAAAGAATAATAAAACAGTAGTGGAGTTGTCTGTATCTAACATGTCACTCAACTTTCTAATAAAGCTGACTGCACCTTAGTATGTTCCTTTCCTCTCCGCTGCTCGTTTTCTGACTTAGCTTGATCAGCTTTTAATAGGAAATTATTTTCATTAACTCCAATCTAGCAGAGGAATTCCCTGCATCAGGAATCAGTTTGTCTGGTTTCTGAGGACAGCTGCAGCAAAAAGGGATCTTTCTAGGAGCCCTGAACGTAGGCTGGCCTGTTTGAGACTGTGGCCTTTGTGTGTGTGTGGGGGGGGAAACAAAGAAAAAAAACAAGTTTTCAGCACTAGGCCCAGAAATGGAAGTGTTCACACTCTGTTTATCTGGCTTTTTTTAATCACACTGGCTTTTGTTTCCTAGTACTTCTTGTTAACTGAAACCTCAGCCTGCACTGGAGCCCAGACTTGCTGCTTCATAAGCAGACTTAGTTTAAAGATGATATTGACTGGTTTTATTGAAATGTAGGTGAAATGGCATCAATGTTAAACAACTCCCTAAGATTTGGACTCCTGTTAAGTGACTGTCTGGTGGAGCTAATGAAAGTCCTGGTTTATTAATCTGTTTGGTTTTTTTCTCTGACTTTTTACATCTGATAGAATTAGGCAGCAGTGTGAGGTGGTTGATCTTGAATCCTGAAGAAACTTCTGCTCAGAGCTGCAAAATATATCTTGTGTAGTTGGCTGTGCTAATGTATGAGGTGAACCCTGCTAGCTCAAGTCCTGCCCATGAGCTGTGCCCCTAATGCTCTTCCTTCTGTATCAGGATGTGTGTTTTGGCTTTTTTTCTTATAGCTTTGTCTCTTGTGAATGACAACTTGGCTTAAGTAATGGGAAAGAAAACTGTTCAACAGGACTGGTATTTTCTGTCCTTGCAAAAAAAAAAAAAAATCTTGGCAGTACTGTCATATACCACTCAAGTAACTATTCTGTGTGCTAGTTCTCAAATGTATGAGAGGGAACGGGATGTAACTAGCTCTGAAAGCATTGTCTCTTGAATCCTGAGCGTTGTGCTTTCTAACATCAGGGTGCCCTGTGGAGTCACCAGCCCCGAAGTAGATGAACAGGCTTCATATCTGATGAAAAGACTCGAGTGATTCAGAATGGGAGCTGCCCACGGACCAGTGGGGTGATCGGGGGACTATTAACTTAGTCAGTGAAGAGATTAACAAACACACCCTGTCATAGCACGCTTCCCTTCTGTGGAGCTTCAACGCCTTTGTCAGTGCTACTCTGTCAACTTGTCCTCCTCCCTGGTCTTGACCCTTCTGCAGGAGGAAGGTGCTTATTAGCTGTTTAATTTGAAACAGTGCCTGTCTCCTGAAAACCATACTGACTGCTCATCTTCACCAGCTTTGTTAGAGGAAGGAGAGAGATTTCCACCAGCCACGTGTGTATATATGCAAACTGTTGAAAGCCAGGGACCTAGTGTTTAGGCAGCACTACCAAGAAGGTATTAGCTTGAGCTAGAATAAAACTGCTGAACAGCCCCCTCATTTAAAAAAATAACGCTGAGGAGTTTTTGAGGAAGGTAAACTTTAGCGTACAGAGGAAAGGCAATAGTCCAAAGCCCTGTA
>NW_008824283.1:8402680-8404259 GCF_000699105.1 Pygoscelis adeliae | reverse complement strand
CTGAGAGCAGGAAATAAATTAATTACTGAAACTGTCTGGCCAGTCACAAAAATGACTTTCTGTGCATCCCAAAAATATGATTGAAGACCAGATAAGAGGTTTGGAAAAGATAGTTATTCTCCCTGGTCAATGTGGACTTGCATAAAAGGTGTGACTGGGACATTATTAGTTGAGTAACTTTATACCACTTCATCATTGTTCTAGGAATTTCCGTATTCACTCTCTGGCAGCAGAAAGAGACTGCCAGTTCCCTAACTGCCCCCTCTGTGAAAGTGTCTGAGAATAGATTTTCCTACATAAAGCTGATCTTTTACACCTATGTGGGGGAACAAAATGGGGATGCATCCCTTTCCCACTCCTGTGCAATTCAGTATTAAGGAGCAAAAGGTATACAGGGGATAAAGCCCAGGAATGTAGCAGGCAAAATATTGTCTCCCTTTAAAAGACTTGTTGGACATCAGTTCTTTCCAGGTGTCATGCAGAGGGTGATTTTTGGCAAGCTGGCTATTGAATTAACCAATGTAATTTGGCAGCAAAAAGCTGTCACTAGATGTGGATAGCAGCAGGTCTGTACCTTGGTGTGGGAGTAGGCAGTTACCAGTGTTATGTGCTTGGTTTACCTAAGGCAACCTAAACAGTCACTATTAAAACATGCGATTGCCCAGGAAAATTTAAATCCTCTTTCTAAAAGTGTTTGAATTCTTCCAGCCTCTCTGGCAGCCTGCTCCAACACTATGCATTTATGTACTTTGATCTTAATTTTCATTTCATTTGACTTCTTTTGATACATTAGGGCACAAACAAGTCTTATTTTGTGATTTTTCAAAACTAGATAAAGTTTTATAGGCTGTAGATACTATTTACTATACTATTACTATAAATGCCTTGGCTGTTTGGAAGTCAAGCATAACTATATCGAAAAGCTCCACTTGTGTTCTGATGCTAGGGGTTTTGAATATGGATAATAAGTTCAGTCTTCCTCAAGCAAACTCAGATCTTAACACACAAGACTACTTTCAACGAATTATTTATCTCATTGAGTGTTTATCTTGCAGGTAAAGAGAATGCTCTGAGTGGCTGAATGCAGTAAGAGCTGCTGCCTTTCTAATTCAGTGTTTAAAAACCTGTCAGCCTCACTGTAATTGTGACCTTGACATCAGCTGAGCTAGAGGTGGCCCACATCTGCTTGAAATGCTTTTAATTTTAGAAGTGTTTTCAAATGTCACTGGCAAGAGAAAGTTCAGAGACACCATGTCTGTAGGGCTATGTAGTATTTAGTTTTGAAAGCAAGCTCCATGAGTGTAATGTGACCTGTGAATTACTTGTATAATGTGCTTATGTCACTGAACTCAACTCTCCTCCTTCTCACAGTACTTGACATGATTATTTTTATAACTATGCTGATTTTTTATTTGTCTTAGATCTTTGGTATCCATGGGAGCATCTGTGGGAGCAGTAACAAAACAGACCCTGTTCCCTCCTCTCATGCCTGCAGGGCGACCTTTCCGTGTGTCGAATGCCTCCCGAAGCAGCCGGAAAGGAATTGTTGCAAGCAGTCTGCAAGAGCTCATCAGCAAGG
>NW_008824283.1:8379382-8402651 GCF_000699105.1 Pygoscelis adeliae | reverse complement strand
AGTGAAGTACAGTATCACAGAAAGGCAACCCACAGACTCTTGTTCTTCTAAAAATTATTACTGGGGAAGTTCAGGAGAATATGTCAGATAAGCAAGTCTTAATATGAAGCATTGTGCCCTCTTTTGAATGCTAAAACCTACTGGGTTTTTTGCAGACTTTAGATGCTTTCCTTATATCTGCTGGAATAGTTACTCTGGTTTTGGAGGAAGATGGCACGGTTGTGGACACAGAAGAGTTCTTCAAGTCCCTGGATGATAATACACACTTCATGGTTCTAGAAAAAGGACAGAAATGGACACAAGTAAGTCTTGACTGCCTTTCTCTCACTTGCATAGAAGTGGATGGAAGAATGTCTGTGGCTGCTAAAATTATTGGAAAGAGGGGAGAAGAGGAAGAAAACTTCCCCTAAGGAAGGCAAGGTATCAACTCCTTGTTGAGCCTTCCTGGATGACAAATCAAGTTAATTTTTTTTTGTCCCTTGCTTGGACATAAAATTGTTGGCAAAGATCTGCCAAGAATTAAAATGAAACATTGCAACTGAAGAGAATTACAGGGGAAATCCCCTGCTTTTGGTGAGCCTCAGAAATAACTTTGTTCTTGAGCCTTTTTGTAACATAAAGAAAATTAGGACTTGACAGCATGAAGTTAAAAATACAATGTCTTTAAAGGTTAGCTTTTAGAGGGGGAAAAAATGCCCAAATTAAGCAATGTAAAACAGGTTTTGCCTTGTGAATGCAGTAGTGGTTTAGTGAAGGTTAGAAAAATGCCTGTGTTTAATCTTGCGAACAGCTAAAAGTTGTAATCAAAACCTAATGTTAATCTACATGCTTCAAGATATTTTAAGAACTATTAAGATTGGTTAGCTTTAGCCTTCTAATCGTATCAACTCTGTGTCCAATTTGTGGTTTTGTGGGGGAATAGTCATAGAATCATAGAATAGTTTGGGTTGGAAGGGACCTCTAAAGGTCATCTAGTCCAACCCCCCTGCCATGGGCAGGGACATCTTCAACTAAATCAGGTTGCTCAGAGCCCCGTCCAACCTGACCTTGACGTCACCTGTACGTTAACAAGATAATGTCAAACTCCTAATTGTCTTTCCATGAAATGGTTGTTGCTAGAAAGCTAGCATCAAAATTTCTTCTACCAGGTGCAGAGCTAGCTGAGGAGCTGTAAGCAGGCCTACCATTTTTCTGTTTGTACACGGATGGCTCAATTGTGTGGCCCAGTTTTCTCAGTCTCCTGTTGCAGTGTGGGCAGTTTGTATGTTTTTCCACAAGATACCTCACTGACTTATCGACCTGCTGCATCTGGGCCATGAGCTCCAAGAGCAAAAAAAGTTGCAGCCAGGGTATGACTCCACCTTGCTCCTTTCCCCTCTGCACTATGTCCTGTCTGGCATGGCAGCAGAACAAGTTTGAGTGCTGCCCCTCCAGGATGTGCTGAATGACAGCAGGACTGCCGCAGCATCACAAATCATCTAGAGTGTAGCACAAGCTCTGTCATGCTTTATCCAAATATTCTGGGTGCTAATGGGGGGGGCGGGGAGGGGAGATATACACTGGCAAGCATACCAACTACTGGTACATGTCCAAAACTGTTGTTGATAAGGGGCCCTGTTGCTGGAGCTCAGAGGCTATCGAAGTAAAACAGGCATAAAATTGCTGGCTAATGATATACTACAGTGTTTAACTTGGTCTGACTTATCATGGTACTGTCTGAGTGCTGGGGTGATAAGTACAAAAAGGCCCAGTCTTACACAACTTTATTGCTCCATTTAGCATGCAAAAAACAGCTTGGCAGCTGCCAAGTCACAACCTTGAGCGGAATGTGCTGAGCCGAATATCCCATGTATCCACTAGATGTCTCTGTAAATATGGGTTTTCATTACTATTTTCTTTTTTCTTGAAGCAAGCTATCCTGAAAGCATCACTGTCAGCCCTGAAGCAGACAAGGGCTGCTTTCAATGAAGGAGGCTGGATTTAAGGTGGAAGATGACTTTCCACACTCCTCTTCCTTTGCTTTTTCTCTTAAAAAAAATCGGTATTAAACCTTAGGCCTAATCAGTAGTGGTTCCCTCCCCATGTTACTTTTTTAATAGGAAGAAAGCCAGGATTTGAAATGAGGACCTGACTTGTCACAGATGTCATCTTTGCAGCTATCTCTAAGAGTGCTCATCAGTAGCGTGTTCCTTCCTAAATGGAAGGACCTAATATCATCCTGGTAATTTGGTGGCCTGTTTCAGTGTGGACTAACTGCGCTGCCTCAGCTAGCAGCTGCAACATACCAGGAAAATTAAATGGCAGGAATACTGTCCAGTGGCATTACCTGTGGCTTCAGTATATCCTGAAGAAGAAGCTGTATTACAGGAAAGAAATATTCAGGAGGTGCTGTGTCACTCTGGAACTTCTGTGGCTGTTTGGAATAGCTTCAGTCAGGACTTGAACAAAATTACGTAAGCCACAGACTTGCTTTTCTCTGTGCTAATGCTTTTCTAGTTTAGAATTGATTGAGAACTAGCCCAAAGATTGGAATAAGCAAGCTGCTTCTAAAGAGCTGCACTGTTAACGATTGTCTTGCTGTAGTTTCCTGGCTTATGGTACAAACCGTCTCTCTCCTTTTAAATTAGACAAGAAATGGAGTCGCTGCTGTGAGACAAAAGAAGAAAATGGGAGTAGCTAACATCACATTTGATCTGTACAAGCTGAACCCTAAGGATTTTATTGGCTGCTTAAACATCAAGGCGACCTTCTATGAGATCTACTCTGTCTCATATGACATCAAATGTATGGGAGCAAAAAGTGTATTGCGGTAAGTATGTTTCCACTACTGATCAGGCATATGTGTTAATGTAAAATCTGTGTTTGCTTATTGGTTCTGTGAAGCAGGTGTGTTTATAAATTTAGTATTTTTATTAATTCTTACATACTGGCCAATATGCTGACTCTTCCTTTGTAAGGTGGATAGCTGACTTGTAAAAACTTACTATAGCTTTTTATGGTGGAATCTTAAATTTCCCCCAAGGTAAAATCTTATCAGCTTGTATTTACTGCAAGGGTGTAGGTAGAGTCTCTTTGTTTTCCTGAGAGAATTTCCCCAGATTCCTTTGACTTGTTTGAAGAATGCAGGAGGCTGAGGAAGAAGCATTGGACTCTTTGAAGGGGGAACTTCAAGGGGATGAAATGAGAGGAATTTGAGATCTAATGGCAGAGGTCTTAAAGCTTGCTCAGACTTTGCAATACCTGGCTGCTAAATTCACCACCTGAGCTTACACGGAAGCAAAGGAAAATGGAAGAGATATGACACTCTCCACTGTCATAATGTGAATTTGTCATCTGTAGTAAGACTGTGTGATATCACTGGTTTAAAGCCAACTGGTCTCTGAGCAAACTAATGGAGCCTAACAAGGACCACTGTCTCCTGCAGGACCAGTCTGGTGGGTTGTGAGTTTGGTAGAACTGGCTGTTGGGAAATGCTGTCTTCTGCAGGGGCAAAATAATACCTGTCCTGTCCGCTGCTTTCAACAGTGTGCTGAATGTCTGTGCCTTGTCAAAACCAGCTGTGTCCTGCCGTGGTTGAAGAAAACTTCTTCCGAGTTCAGACTCCTTCACAGAGGTGCCATACTTTGACAGCTGTTTAAGCTGCAGCCCTGAATTTCTCTACCTGGCCTTTCAAATCCTGGTTGAGACACAGTGGTGTAGTGTCGTTGCATTTCACTTGAGGACCAGATCTGCTCTGTACAGAACAGACAGGTGTATATGCTTGTAAGTGAGGTTTTCACTTCCCCTGAGCAACATGCAGTCTTTAGTTTGAAGTCTTCAAATAGTCCCTCCTCTCATGATGCAGGTATTAAGCATTGTAATGCTAATCTTGTTCCCTGTCTTTCTATCTGACTGACCTCTCCCACTCTACTTAGGTGGTCCCTTGCTTAATCTTTCAGGCTACAGCTGGTGTGACTGTAAATGAGACTCATCTCTCTGGTCATGCTGCAGTGATTATCCAGCTATATGCTATGCCCACCTGTAGCACTGGCTTCATTAGCATTTCTTCAAAGCAGTCTTACGCTTGAACAGCTGCACTCCTCCAGTTGCTATGTTTGTCAAGTCTCTTGAGCCAGAACAAACTCTGATTTCTGGCTATCTGCTATGGAGATGAGTATCAGCACTGGAACTTGCACTGTTAAGGAGAATTTGAAGGGATAGTTCTGCCTCCCTGCCAACACAGGGCAGCTGGTGAGACAGAAATGGTACTGGCGAACAGCTGAAGTAGCTGTGGAGTTCTTCTGGAAGCACTGTTATGTTAGAGTTGAGCTGTGAGGGAAGTGCCAGTGTCAGGGTGGGAAAGTAGTCTGCTAGCAAAGAACAAGAATGACAGAAGAGATAACCTTGGGTGCTCTTGAACACAACAGTGAGATGGCCTGTCTCAACTTGCTATTGAAATTGAAGACAGATGATGTTAGGTTCTTGGTGTAGTCCCTCTGATAATGAGTTCCAAATTGCTATCTCTGATGCCCTGTCCCTGAGCCCACCTGTGCAGCGTGAAGGGAAAGGACTTTAAAATGCTGCAGTTGTTCGTTGGTGGGAGTGGCTCAAAGCCTGCCAGATCTGATTAGTGCATTTCCCCTAAGAGTTTCTCCCTGTAGTGTCCAACTGAAGGATCAGATGTCCAGTTCAACAAGTAACTTCCTCCATGGCTTAAGTGACAACTGCTCTCGTGTGCAAGTGACACACTGCAGCTGCTCAAAAGCTCGGTACCAGGTGCAGCTTTCCTTACAACCGTAAAGCTCCTTGGCCTGTACTATCTGGTGGAGGGAAGGACATACTGAAATGGCATACGTGTGGGAAGCATGAATAAAGGTACAGTGTTTTTTTAAAAGGGTTCCCAGGTTCTAAGTACAGGGTATTCTACTCTTTTGAAGCATTGGATTTTGACTGCAAACATTCTTTCATCACAAGGGAAAAAACTGAATTTGTAGGAAGAAGACTTTGCCTTCTCTGGTAGAGCTCAAAGGAGAAGTGAATAGCAGCAGAGGGCTCACAGCTGCATGTTTTCTCAGACAGGAATTCAGAAAATCTTCCCTCTTTTGCAGAAGAGGAAGGCTGGTCTGGTTTCTGCATCTTCAGAAACTGATCCCTTTCCAGTTTTGGAATGGTTCCGGTTTTTGCGTACCACTTCCCCAATGCCTCAGCTTCATATTTGTGAGGGCCTACTTAACTTTCAGGGATGAGGCTTTGAATATAGCTCTCAGCACTGATATCCCAATTGTTTCTTGGAGAATGGAAGGAAGACATAGGTATAACTACGTTGAATAAATGACCACTCAAATACGATGATCTCTATTCCCCTGTGATCCTGTGGTGATCCGCAGTCTATATTGTAGACCTCTGAGGCTTGCCTGATCTTAGTTTATGGATCTGTACTGATTCTCACACAGTATTGTATATTTGAATGCTGATACTTACTAAAACTTTTAAAAATAGAATAGTTGCGAACTGAGAATTCTTAAGGCTTGCAGCTTGGACAGTATTAATTCACCTGGCTTCATTTGTTTTGCTGTTGGGCATCCACTGTAATGTGATTGCTCAGCTTCAGATCTAATCAAGCTTGATCTGTAGCTTGGAGATACATGCAGTGTTGTATTAGTGAATGGCCTAAAGGTGAGACGTGAGGTGGATTCATGCTGCAGGAATTTTTTCTCCCAGGCAAAGTTAAGTCCTCAGTGGTGCTTCGGTAGTTTGAGTGTTGGCTTTGCAGAAGGCCTGTAAACGTCTAACAGGATGACAGCCGCCTTTGTTAAATGCGTTTTCTGGTTCTGCCAACATGTCAATAGTTTTCTGTCAATCAATGGCCACAGAAGTATTTGCTCTAAAGAAGGTACAAAAATGACCAGCTTCTCAGAAGTGAGGAGGAATGAGAGAGTTCTTAAATATATCTACCGAACTCATCCTAAAGGTGTTGGGGGGGATGGGGCAATGTCACCCTGTTGGTGAAATTTTTTTTTAACAAATGGCTTTTCTTCTAGGAAGGTGCTTCAGCTAATGTCCCATGCAGCACAAATAACTGGACAGTTTCTTCTCTATACTGGAACGTATATGTTGCAGTTGATGGGTGAATATGATGAAGATGGCACGTGTACAAGATCAAGGCGGGAGTAGTAAACACAGCTGCACTTTTGATATTGGATCCTTTTGCTTAAAGACATTGTCTTGCCCCATTTTGATTGTAATGATGTTATAGCAGGGGATGTCCACTGATGTGAACTAACATTTTTCCCATTTGGGAATGCTTGTAGGCCTTAGTCATAAAATAAGCGTTTGGTGTTCACAGGCTCTTAACACAGCAAAAGGATGGGTGCCTAATGTCTGAGAATTTGGCAAAAGGAGAGGGTGGTTTTTTGCCCCAGCAACTCAAAATGGAGAATAAGTATACTTGGAAACTTGCATGCTTTGTAACCAGTGGGGTATTTCTTGCACTGATCAAAACATAGTTTGGTTGGGTTTTTTCATGGCTGTCTGCTTGCCTTCTGAACAGACTGGTCTGTAAGGTGGGGGTGGGGGAACTGTGGTTTTTTGTTTTTTAATCCTTAACAATGCTAGTATTAGTGTCCAGCTGGCATTGAGGTACAAAATGGTGAAGTGTAGTTATTCTGCTACCAATGGAAATACACACACAATACAACTGAATCCTGGTTCAGTGACTGACAGCTCTCATGAAGTCTAATTGGAGAAAGTGCAACTACTAAGCAGAAGCTTAAAATTTAGCCTTACTTCCCTTAAAACAAGTGAAAACATTTCATTTTAACTCTTCATATTTTTTCTTCAAATCTACAGAAAGTTCAGGTTAGTATAGCTCATACCAGTTGAAGAAACTGATATTTCTTTGATGGTTCTGATGTCCATTCTGCCTGAAGTATTGAATAATTTGCCATAGTTTCATGACCATGGCTTACAAGCAACCTGCTGAAGCTTCCTTCAGGGGTGTTAAACCATCGCTAATGTAGTTTTTACTGTTCAGTTGCAAGATGACACTACATCCCAAGCTGTACTTGAGGTACATGCAGCATGGATCTGTAAGAGATGCTGGATTTTGATGCCCCTGTGTTCAGGGGAGAGCAGCAGGACACTATCTGGTCTTGTGTAACATATATATGCTCTAAACTGGATATTTGCGGTTTTATAGTCTCCCAAGACAAGTTGTATTAAAGGGCAAAGTTTTTAATCCTTAGGTAGAATTGTCCAGAATGTTTTCTACAGTTTAGTGAACTGCTAGGATGACCAGCTTTCAGCAAGCTTTTCCTCAACAGTGTAGAAAACTGGAACATGAGCCGTGTTGGGCATCTTGTGTCAAAACACAGACTCCCGTTGCTGAAGGGAAAAGCCCAACTTTGGTTGTTCATAGGTGTGGCTTTTGAGGCTTTCATTTGCTTGTGCATGAGGAACTTTAGTAAGTTATATTCTTAACAGCTTTCAGCCTTAAGTAAGGAGACAGCAGATACAGGTAATGTGTCTGACCTGATGGCAGGTGCCACCTAGGAAGCGAAGCTCTGGTGACAGAGTGAACAAGTGGGGTAGGGGAAGAAAGCAGTGGGAGCAAAAGGGAAAAGGACCAATGTGGAACCCACAGTGCTTGCCATGCCTCTGCTGAGAGAGGAATCCATTAACTATGTGCATCAACTGCACTGGTTAGTTGGAGGAAAACCTAAGCAGGCGGACTGAAAAGGCCGAGTAGTGTGGTTGGTGGGATCCATTCTGACCTGTCAGCTGGATCTGTTTGCTTCAAATGTCGCTAATATGTGGGAAAATTGCTCTTGCTTTAATCTGCAAATTTCACCTTCATATGCTTATTTTTGCCTTCCCTTTATGGATGTGACTTAGCCAGCTGAAGCTGCACCTTTCAAATCACTGTTGTGATGAAAAGCAGCCTAAATCCAAGCGTTAAAGGGACCGATGGACACAAGTTCACTAGGTGTCTGCCTGTCTCTTCAGTAAAGGTATTACAAATAAGTAGATAGCTAAGAAAAAACTTGTTTTTTTCCTGATTCCTGTTTCCCACTTACTTCTGAGCGTTTGCTGGAGCGGGGGAGGGTACACAGCTCTGGGCAAGGGGCGGACTGTCTCTTTCCTAATTTCTCCCAGGGAAGAATGCCTGTAACTTGCAGCACTGTCAGGTTTCTTTCAGAAGAAAACAATAAACTGTTCTGTGAGTAATGCAAAAGAGATTATGTTAAAATGGAAGCTTTATACTTCATCTGTATTGTTTTCACCACACCACCCCAAGCGATTGTTGCCATGATAACTGTTGGCCAAAGTCTTTCTACCCCTATCAAGGAATTGCATTTAACTGAGGCAGTGCAAGGACTTTGTCATTAATTCTTTCGGCTTTTAAGGACCACTTATTCTATTAAAACAAGCACATCTGTAGAAAGCAAACTCTATCTAGCGCTCCTAGGAATATTTATGTTGCTAATGGTGGGAGCACCAACATTAAAAAAAAAAAAAACAACTTGCATAGTTCAATATTGCATTAATGTGTGAAATGCCTCTTCAACATCTGTAATAAAAAAGCTGTTGCAAGTCTGAACTGTGCAGATATCAAATTCCAGCCTTCTATAGCCAGAAGTAACACTGCGTCGTTTCCAATGGTACTATCCTAGAACTTAACGTGATCTAAAAGGCTAACTCAGTATGAATTTGCAATGTTTTTAGGCAGCTGCTTCTTTGGCAGCTGAACACTTGAGCTGCTGAAGGTCATGTGAGCTGCAGAGTCTCCATCTCGGAGCATCTCCCTCCTCTAATTCAAAATGCAAACAGCTGAACAAAGTAACTCAGCTTTGATATTTTTCTCAAAATGGGAGAAGTGTCTTGCAATGTTGTAAGTGTCTGAAATTTTCATTGCTTCTGAATCTGGGTTTTGCCACAGGCTTAGTATTTGGGGAATGATATTTGCTACTGTACCAACTTCTTTCCAGTGATAAAGTTTTGGCTTTGGGTCAAACTGGAGGAGTTTGTAATTCTGAGTTGGAGCCAGTGTGATTTTTTTTTTTTTTTTTTTTTTTTTTTTTTTTTTTTTTTTTTTTTTTTTTCCCCAGACTGCTTAGGAGTCATAGTTTTTACTTCAGCTGTATGTGGTACACAGCAAAGAACAACTTCAGCATTATCTAGCTTTCAGAAAATTATACACAAGTGGTGTACGATATCTAGCAAGAGACAGAAAAACTAAAAGCACGGGCTCTTAACTGCAGGTATGTAGAGAAGCAGCTAGCTTTTCTACTTGACACTTCTAGATTTGATTTTTCTTTCCATAAACTTATTAATCTGCACTTGTTACTGTTGCAGTCAAGGCTGGTAGCACTGACATGTTGAAGCTGTGAAACGTGTTTACTGCCTCCTTGCTTGCTGCACTGGCTCTTTTTGCCTGTTGCTTTGCATCACTTACTAACAATGCACCAAGTCATACTCTCTAGTTACCAAAAAAGGAATTTTCACTGCAGTATTCAATCGTGTTGACTCAGGCACTGTTCATGTTCTGCACTCAAAACAAAGTTGCTCTCTTCATGACTAGAATGAAGGATCCAGTTGCTTTTTGTGCATGTAATTTATCATTACTTCATTTCCTTCCTTTCATAAACCCATGAAGCTGTTGCTTTCTTGCACCTTCCTAGTCTTTCAGGAGAAATAGGATTACAAGTTGTTCTGTCCAAGGGGAGAAGAAAAGGCAGGGTCTAAATTCCTTAGACCGTTTGGAATATGTTCTAGGAAACACCCTGAACCCCTTCCCTACAGAGAAGGGAAGGGTAGTAAAGAAAAGAAAATAGGACTTTGGGCTGGAAGCTTTTTTCAATACAGTGAGTAGAGAGGTAGGTGTTCACAATTTAGGAAGTGCTGGTAATTCTGAATATTAACTGTGAAGATAACTACATATGATCATTTGTACCTGACTAGAATTACAACTCTAAATCACTTCAGTATGCTGCTTCCTGAGATAGCACTTGAACTAAAGGCACAAGCTTCTTTAATTAAAAACAAAAGAAAGTTTAAAACCAAAGTACTTTTTTTTTTTTTACTTGATGCCTCAAGTTTTACTGGAGGTATTAATGTGATTAACATACCACTTCAGTTATGTATTAGTAAGTATCCTTGTAGGGTTTAACGTTTATCACTGCTTTCTCTACCTTACCTTGTCATATATGCAGTTAAGATATTTATTAACATGAGCATTGCTATTTTGCTAAGGGGAAAAAGATAGTATTTTACCACTTCACAGCTTTCAAGCTCAGTAGTTTAACTTGCTATGAAAATTGAGATGGGTGAGAATTATGTGTCAGTGATGGCAATATTTTCTGATGGTGGTGCCAATTTTAAGGAACACTGCCCATGAATAAATAAATTCAAACGGTGGCTTTGGATGTCTTCTCTATTAATTTCCAGAATAACTTATTCCTGAAATAATCATGAACATTCGTGGATCTATGGTCTGCCACAGACAGTTTCCAAATGCTGCACTGCAGCGGTGAAATAACTGGATACTATTATGTGGCTCTGAACTCTTAACTCCTTACTGCTGACTCACTTTCTGGCCTCAGAGAAACCATGCAAACTGTGTTTCCTTTCATACAAAAGGGAATGCCTTCCTCCATCTTTTACCAAAGCTGCAAAAGATTACAAACTGCTGAGTACAGGAGATAGAAGGCTTCAGCAATCTCTGGTTTTCACCAAATACTGTAAGGATCAAGGACCCCTTTATAATGCCTCACGTCATTTACCTACAGATACAGTTGTACACATTTGATTGCAGGGAAATATGAATTTATTTAGTGGAATATTAGATTTGTCCAGTTCATGATTAACAGTCTTCAGGAGGAATAGCATGTGAGTGTGATCAATCTCGTGTACTTCTATCTAATAAGTACATTCTATACTCAGCTTAAGGGACAGTTTTGCAGAGCTTGACTATTGAGCAGTTCCCCTCTTGTGGGAGAATCAAGGTCCAATTTCTTGCGGTGGAAAAGCACAAAATAGCACTGTTGGCTTTAGTGGCAAGGTGTTGGCAGTGGGCGGGTGAAGGGATGCTGTGGGGGTGGCCTCTGTGAGTAGAGACCAGGGGCTGCCTCTGTGTTGTACAGAGCTGCTTCCAGCTGGCTCCAAAATGAGCCCACCATTGCCCAAAGCTGAGCCCTTCAGCCAAGTTGGTGGCACCTCTGTGGAAACATATTTAAGAAAGGGTAAAAAAAATGCTGTGCAGCAGCTGTAAGAGGACTGAGAAAAATGGGAGAGAAACAGCCCTGCAGACACCAAGGTCAGAAAAGAAGGAGGGGGAGGAGGTGCTCCAGATGCTGGAGCAGAGCTTCTCCTGCAGCCCATGGAGAAGACCGTGATGAAGAAAGTTGTCACCCTGCAGCCCATGGAGGACCCCATGCCACAGCAAGGTGGACATGCATTGAAGGAAGCTGCAGCCTGTGGAGACACCATGCAGGAGCAGGCTCCTGGCAAGAGCCATGGCCTGTGGAGGGAAGCCCAAGCAGGAGCCGGTTTTGTGGCAGGACCTGTGGCCCATGGGGGACCTGTACTGGAGCAGTCTGTTCCTGAAAGACTGCACCCCATGGAAAGGGCCCATGCTCGAACAGTTCCTGAAGGACTGTATCCTGTGGGGAGAGCCCATGCTGGAGCAGAGGGAAAGTGTGAGAAGGAAGGAGCAGCAGAGAGGAACTGTTGTGGACTGACCATGACCCCCATCCCCCCGCCCCGTTTGGGGCCAGGGAGAGGAGGTAGAAGAGTTGGGAATGAAGGAGTGAAGTTGAGCTTGGGAAGAAACAGGGGAGCGGGGGGAGGTGGTTTTAGTTTTGTCTTTTTTTTCTTACCATCCTACTCTATTTTTAATTGACAATAAATTAATTTAATCTTCCCCAAGTCAAGTCTCTTTTGTCTGTGACAGTAATTGGTGAGTGATCTCCCTGTCTTTATCTCAACCTACAAGCTTTTTCATCTTCTTTTCTCCCCATGTCCTGTTGAGGAGATGGAGTGAGAGCGCTGCTCAGTGGGCACCTGGCAGCCAGCCAAGGTTAACCCACCATAAGCACAAAGCACTAAAAGTAAGAATAAGCAAAAAACAAGCTGCCTGTGCTATAGGTGGCCAGTAAAACTGGAAGCAAATCTTTTGGAGTGTTTTCTGAACGGCTTTTCACAGCGCTGTGTTTGCAGAGACAAACTCCTGTCATCCACAGGACAGGGTTAATAGTTTCAGTTGTCATGATACAAATGATTTACTGACCTCAATCTCAAGCGTGGGTTTTCTAAGGTCACCCATCAATCTGAATCATTCATAGGAGGCTCCATTACTAATGTATTCTTGGTTAGGAATATTTATTAATAAATATTAATTATCATTTGAAAGAGAACATTGAAATAGTACTGTTATTTTATAAAATAGCTAATGAAATGTAACACTAAAAATACAGTATGTCTTAATAGACTCCAGAATCAGGATAATGCATTCTATGCAGTTCCAACATAAAAAGTTGATTGATCATCAGTTTTCTAAAAAGTCTGTTTTAATCATTAGCATACATTATGTACAGATTAGGCTTGGGTTTTTTTAAGTAATATAACTATTGTCACTGGTTGGTTGTGAGTTTGTTGTGTGTTAAGAAAAAAAATAAAAGCTTAGATCCTCAGACAACTATATTTAAGAAAACAGTAGCGTAATGATGTGGGTAGTCAGTCTATTATAGACCCAGAGAAATCTCAGACATCTAAGAAGTCCTTTAAAGTCTTAAAGTTAGGTATAATTATTTCTGACACATTTTGTAATTACATTGTGCAGTCCATAATCCTTTACGGTAAAAGCACTTCTAATTAGAAAGCATCTTCCATTGCATAGGTAGGTGTCTTCATTTGCTGCTGCTCTTTATTGAGTAGTGTTTTCAAATGCTCTTCCCCCACCTCAAAAATCAGAAAAGAATAAGCAAGAAAACAATAAATAATCTTATGTAAGTATAAGAAGGACTACTGATTTATTATTGAACTAGACAAACTGAAGTCTACAGTGTTCTCTATTTTATTCCTGAAAAGCTAAAGTGCAAATGGCATTATTTCAGTGATTCCTGTACCAAATGTGCTTAATTTAGGTGCTCTCCTAGTTGCAGGTTTCCTGCTGTTTTGCCAACTTAGGGATGTTGCCTAGAAAAGCTGCCTAGAATAGTTGCAGAATATTGTTCTAATGTGCACTCACCTCCCTAAGTGATCGTGCTTTCCAAATAAAAGTCACTATCTTCCAGAATAACTGATGTGTTTTCAGACACAATTGATTATTCAACAATAAACCCATTTTATCTGAAATCAGAAATTACTGAATAGTTGCTGCAAATAGCTAGCTATTTCAGTCTCCCAGAAAAGCCATTTCATCTTTGGATGGGATGATCAAGCTGGTTTTCCTCATCGTTATAAGCATTGTCTGCAAACTACATTAAGATCAGAATTTCATCTAGATAAGAAAAGTACAGTCTCTAATAGTTCAACTCTGTGACCACTGAATTCAGTAAACAATTCTCTCAATTCCTCCTAGTCTTATCTGGCCCTAACATGGTACCGTGTTTAGTTTTCACAAGAGTTGTGATCAGTGAAAACAAAGCAGGTTTTGTCACTAGCAGCATCAGCAATGACTAAAGGCAGTAGCAATCTAATGGATAAAAGTCACTTTTGTTTCCATGACTTCTACCTCTTCAAAGCGTTGGGGGTTTTTTTTGGTTTGGTTTTGGCATTTGTTTGTTTTTTGGTTTTGTTTCCCCAGAAAATTCCAACTGCTACATTCTAGTTTTCACTTGGAAGCTCCCAGCACTTTTTGCACTGCTCTTGTTTTCCTTCATCTAAACTTTTCTCTATGTCTGATGCTGTTCCCCAGATGTCACCAGCTTCAAGCACTCAATTCCTTCAGCTATTTTTCTATGTCTTGCTCTGGTGAATCCTTTACAGATGTGACCTGTTACGTTGTTCCTCTTGTGGCCTTCTGTCTCCTTTTTCCAGATTCCCTTTGGCCACATTCAAACTAAGAATACTAAATGACTGAGGAAGTGGTGGGAGCAGGTGTTTAAGCAAATGTAAATTTTAAAAAAAGACATTTATATCTGTCTTGCTCTATCTGTAGTTCATATTAAGTCTTTCATATGGAACTGGTCAGCCTCCTTGTTTATGTAGCATTTTTAGCTTAACTGTCTTCCATACTAACCAAGCTGCTGTCCTGAGATAAAAAGCTTTTGACTGCTTAGAGCTGCGCCCTATTCCTGACAGATCATACAGGCCACACATAATATGAAGTCCCTATTCAGTACAGAGACAGGACACCACAATGAAATCGTCCTACACAACAGAGATGTATCTCTCTGCAAATCTTCTGTGCACAGGCAACAACTGCATCTCCACACCCTTCCCGCAAAGCAACGGCATTCAGTTGTGCAGTCAACGTATATTGTAACCCCATATCCTCCTGTATTCTGGTACACTGTTTAACAAACGGACCGTGAAACGGATTATTCACCATGGGCGGGCAGTGGGTTGAGTCCTGGCCACAGGCCAAACTGACCACTTACATTCTTAGCATTCATAAGCCTTTAAATCATTAATATGGTAATGCCGCTAATAGGCTGCAGTCCGAGGCAACAGGGCCGTACACTCTCAGTCTCACTGCTGCAGAGTGGTTTTCTAAAAGAAAAATGATCGGTTCTCTGTGCGTAAATGCTGTCTTCCCCTCCTAATTCCTGATCGGTTGCTCTCGGAGTATCCTGCTCAGAGTGGGGTGCTTCAGTGCAGTCAGTACCAGACCACATTCCTTCAGTGGCTGTACCCACCCACCCTTGACAATGCTGCGGATTGCACTGTTAAAAATAAGCCAGGCTTTGTCCAGTCATAGCTTCTGCTGTGCTGTTTGTACTGGGACTGGTGGACTTGTCAGGAATGGTGCTCTTCTCTTTGCAAATGTAATCTGAGAGAATCATTTGTCAAGCAGCGTAGAAACGGTATGCTGATTTGGTTTGGACATGTGCGACAGATGAATAGGATCTATGCTGGTGAGGGAAGGGTGGCAGCCAGGAGCCGCTCACCCCCCGAGAAAAAAGGTAAGGCAGAAAACTGTGACTCACCTGTGAAACCCAAGACCTGACCGGAGCAATTTATAATTGATTTTGGCTGCAAAACTGCTTTTATAAAATAAGTGTTTCTCACAGTGAGATGAATCACTTTTACTTGGAAAGCTACGTTTTTAATCTCAAATATATCCTTGGCTTAGTAAGTGTTAAATAACTGACAGTCTAGACAGGACTCCAACCCTTTGTCTTAGAGGTCTATTGCTTTTTCTTTTTTCTCAGAGAATAAAACCATGACAAATTATTTTGTGTAATGCAACCTACACCTACCCTTTCCCCTCTTCCCCTCCCACACACTGCAGTACAGATCTCTACTGTCAAGTGTTGCAAGGTGTTTTACTCAAGAGTCTTAAGGAGGCTGAGCTGGATGGGACAAGAGGCAGGTGCTCTTCTGCTTTAGCGACAAAAGACAAGAAATAAAGTCTAGAACAGATCCATTGGCTGTGCTTGGTCCTGATCAGCTTAATTCTAAATGATCTGGGGAAAAAAATAATGAACTGGTGAAGCTTTTTGATTGTATAAAAATCTTCAGGGTAGTCAAAACTGCTATCAGTTGGAATGAGTTTCAGAAGCATTTAATGATACTGATTTGAATAAAACAATACTTGATGAAATTTAACATCTGTAACTGCATAACACAGGGAAAAACAACTCTGTGTCTGCAGTGAAGGGATGTAATTTAGCTGTCACCACTCTCAAAAGACATCTTGGAGGTAATGTGGATAGTTCAATGAAAAAAAAGCTCAGCAGCAGTCAAGAGGGCAAACACAATATTAAGACTTATTAGAAAATAAAGACCAGAGCAGGAAGCATCCTAGACCACTGCATAAATCAATGGCCATGATTTGAATACTGTCGCTCCCATTTCACAGAGGCTGCCGTGGAGCAGGTAGACATGGAAAAGGGTGATAAGCAAGGACCATCACAGGAGTGGAATGTCCCCCTCAATCACAGGGAGATTAATTAAGCTAATACTTCCAGCTCAGCAAATGTTGGACAGACAGGGAAAGAAAGAACAAAACAAATACTAAAACCTTCACTTTACACATACCTACAATGGTCATTAGGAACTGTTAGTCACTGTTTCTCAGAATAGAAGAATTATGGGGCACCAAATTAAGGCATCAGCTTTACAACAGAAAGAAGCACTTCTTCACAGAACGGAATCCAGTTGTGTGTGGCAGGTAACGCCACAGGAGACTTTGGAGGCTGAAAGTGAACTGGGTTAAAAAAACAGTTACATAACTTAATGGATGCTTCAAAAGGACTATTAAGTGTGATGGTCTGAATCTGGTCTTTGGTTCAATAAATCCTTAATCACTGATTGCCGGGATGTAGAAGGGTATTTGGGGTGAAGTGTTACCATACTCTTTTCCTGGCACCCGCCACTGGCTACTGTCAGAAATGTAATTCTAGATTAGATGGATCTTCCATCTAATCAAGACCAGCTGCTGTCAGTGTACTCATCTGGTCAGAACATGCTTTTTCTCCTGATAATCTTTAGCATGACTTCTGGTTAAAAGACCACTTTGTCCTCATTCTGATGTCTCCCACACTCAAAACACTAGGACTTTACTGATAAGCTCTGCATTGTATTGGTGTCTATTCAGAGCTGACTAAACTCCAAAAGCAAGTCAGCAATACCTCAGATTCATCGTCCTCTTACAGCTGTACCACTCACTCACTGTGTGATACAGATAATGGAGAGTACACATTCTGGCTAAAATTTGTTTTCACTCTGTCCTTCAAACAACTCAGTTCCCCAAAATCTCTGATGTGCAGAGAGGATGGAGAGTTGAATGCAGATAAATTCCTGACTTAATTTTTTATTCCCATACTCTTGGTTGAAGCTGTAAAAGAACAGTAACCTGGATATTTTACTGACTTTGCCGAACACACAGTGCAGCCCATTCTCTAGCTCTGTTTGTTTATGTAGCTAAGTGACCTATTAAAATGGAAGTTAAAAACATAGCCACACCAAACACACATTCTGCCTAACAAAACAGGCAGGTACATGCCTCTCTCTTCTCCAGCTGCTACAGCTGCTGCATAAAAATCACTGCGACCAACTCTGCAAAAAGTCCTGGATGAGTTATTGTTAGCATTGAAGCTAAGCACAAGGAGAAACAAAGGGCTGAAAGATACTGAAAAATACTCATTTCCAAAGGACAAAAAATGTGTTACAAATGAAAAGACATTAAGTGCTGGAAAGTGCAAAGGTGACTGAACTCAAACACGTTAATATTCAGGGTTGGACTTCTAGTGTTTTTCCATTCATCTTGTCAAATGCTGAGAAAAGCGTGTGAAAATGCAGCTAGAAACTCCTTTCGATGAGATGGTGGAATTCCTCCAGTGTTGCTTCACTCTTTCTCAGACTTTTCATCCATAAACATATTTACCTCTGACCTGATGTAGTGACCTCTGCTTTAACATTACAAAATTCAGACCACATCTTGTGGGCTGAGACACAAACCACAGCATTACCTCCACTGACAGCTGCAGTTGTAAAGCAGACAGGTGAGCAGCGTTAAAACAAGCCCCCAAGTACTATGTTTGAGCATAGGTGGCAATTAATGACACTACAGCTTCCACAGCAATAAGCTTAATGGGGGGGAACAGAGCAAGAAACTTTTTGAGGACCATATGAAATATAGTGGCTCTTCTAGGCAAAATATATCAGCTGCAAAGCACCTGTGATAAATGTGTATGCTGGCGTTAGCCTTTTTAGATTGTATGCTTGTGTGTGTCTTGCTGTCTCCCTTCCCCTTTTGAAAGGTTTGACCGTGCTGTCGGGTTCTTGGGCTGTTTCTAGCCTCTTCTGCAGCTGCAATACCTCTGGAACTCATGTGCCTCTTGCAGATTTTGTCACAAGAGGTTGACAGATTGGAAAGGTGGTGGTGGAGATAAATGGGCACATGCTTGCACAGAGCATGGCTTCCCATGCTTTGTTTCCTCAGGAAGCCAGGCAAAAAAACCCAAAGCCAAACCATTTTAAGATTTTTTTTTTTGTTAACTTACATGAAAAACTTGCAGACTAAAGAGGAGAGAAAGGAACACCACTCACCCTGGGACTTTCCTCCTAAAGGTGACCATGGGGTTAATGGCATTTACTAGCCTGCTACAAGCTGTCAGAGTGAATCCACCATGTGGATTATATTTATTGCTTTGGTAGTTAATGTAAGAGCTAACAAGCTTTATAACACTGGATAGACCCTTGTTGATATTCTTATGTATCAAAATACTGCAAATTTATCATTCTGAAAAAGAAAATAGTAGTTATCATGTTAACTGTTCTGATATGACATTAATTTCTCTCTACTCCTTGAAAATGCCAGTAACTAGAAATAGTCCTAGCAACAACCCTGATATAAACACAAATGTGTTTCCTGAAAAGCAGGAAGCAGCTTAACAATCCTATCATATGACCAGCTAAATACACAATAACTTTGCTGGGGTTTTTCCAGGGCATTAAAGCAAATTTCCATGTGACTTTGTGGGAGATGACTATTGCCTAGGCTGCTATTACTGGAAAATCCTTCTACTCTGTAGCATGGGCATGTTACACATTTTGTCCTGCCTTGTGAAATTCATCATCTTGTAGGTATCCATTTCTATTTTAGCCTTTGCAAGAGCAAAGAGTACATGAGAAAGGCTGAAGACAAGAACACTGAAGGCTCTGCAACCCCACATGGCCCCATCAGTTTGTCTTGACCATGAGCATATACAGTTTTTCCAAGGCAGCTGGATCTCGCACAGGAGCAATATGAGTATTTCATTTGCTGCTACTCTCTGATACCACTGCTAAGACTGACAGCCAAGATACTTGTCAGTGCTGACTAACAGTAATAAAGAACCACATGGGCTCTGCCCATCACATTGGAGCACCAAAGAGCTCTCCAGTGGAAATGAACCGTTCTAGGCTTTCACCAGCTAGAAATCTCAGACTAATCCAGGCTTGGCCTAGCAGTCACATATTCCTTAATCCACGTCCTGTCTATCATAAAGGGTCATGCCACTCCCTAAAATGCAAGTATGGACCTCTTTTGCTATTTAACTATTTGCTTCCACACATGGGAGCAAGAGATACTTTGAGAATGCAAGTCATGTAAACTGATTGTTCAAAAGGCTGTATGGAGCATGAATTTGCGAAGTTGGGTTGATAGTTTGTAGCTATCACGACAGCTTACTAATTTTTCAGGTTGAATATATTAACTGATTTTTTTTTAACAACAGAAGTGGAGTTAAAATTGTAAAAGGAAGGAAAAAAGGAAAAACAATGAAGGGAATAAATCTGCAAGTGAAATCTTAAGAAAGCTTTCTTCCTATTTTGTGCATGGTGAAAAAAGGCATACTCTAAATATAAAATCAGCCTATGAAGTGAATGGGAAGAAAAAAAGACTGAGTTATGAAGGTTAGGAGTCAATATATATTATAGGTATCTGAGAAAGAGACTACACAGCCAAATACAACAAGTGAAAATCCATTGTACAGAATTTACAGTGTGTTCCTGTGTTAATCTATTTATAGGATGAATCTCATGGACTCAGTCAGATGAAGCACCTAGAGAGAAATCTTTAAAGACATTTAGGTGCCTTAAATTTCCCAGAGGTGTTTAGTGGGGGTTTAAAATACATCCAGAAGTAATCCATAGCAGTTAAGTACCTAGTAGGATTTTGAAACACCTAAGCGCCTTTAAAATCCCGGACCAAGCCTGTGAAGACTTAAACAGAATGTGTAGGCTTTTGTAGACACAGGTTATAATGGCACCTCCACCTCCAAAGTCAGCTGAACTACTAAGTAAACAGAAGCATGGATGAAAAGGATTTGAAGGTTGGTTAAATGACCAACAACCGGGTGTTGCTTCTTTCAGATTACTAGCAATAAAACACGGAGAAGCTGCAGGTTGATTCAGGTCTGACTGAATACTAGAACATATTTACATAGCTATAAAACGTGTACAAGTGAGATGTAAATTTGTTGGGTAAACTGTTGCTCACCATCATCAAGCACACGGTTCTACAGTCTTACATGTACTTCAGTGGGTTACTTTGTACATGTGGGAAGCTGGGTGAAGTTTTGGCCTCTAAACGGTGTTTGACCAACTGCTGCTCCCGAACAGTAGACAAAGCTTTCAAAGATGACAGATACTGGCAGTGCAACCTATATGGCTTTTCAGGAGGCACATGGACTAAAGGCTTTACTACAATACACTCTCATTGCTTCTTTTACCCCCTCACTGGCCTACCTATGTCCATTTTTTCCTTCTTACTTTTATTCTCAAGATACCATTTTATTCAGATGATCAAATGGGTTTGATCTACTGCTGGGTTACATGATTCAAGGCTTATCTCCGCGAACACAAAGGAGCACAGAGGAACAGTGGCAAGTGGGCAAGCCCAAATAACATACCCAGAGAAAAGGAGCCTCTGCCCCGGCTCCTCCCAGAGAGGGATCAGCCCGTGGGCCGAGTGTGACACCCATCACCACCAGTCAATGGGAGAGGCTTCATGGATCACTGTACAGAGAAGGGTTATGGCCTGCAGGGGTATGGGACTCTTTAGGGGCTAGAGGGGAAGAGCATCTTTGGGATTGTATAAGGTGACTTACGAGATGTTTAGAGGAGGAATCAAAGCTGGGGAAATCGGGGATAAAGGTGGTTTGGTATGGAAAAATAAAAGGGGCTAAAATGGCCTGGTTGGGTGTAAACAGGTTGCTGGTCAGTACATCTATCTGGCTATGCCTTGCACCTGATCACCTTAGTCTGTCTTGTCTTATTAAACTGTATTTTAATTATTTTCCTGGGTGAGAGGAGGTCTATATTCCGTGTGTATGTGTGTGTATGGTGGTCTGAGTGCCAGCGATTAGCAGTGGGGGCCACAAGTCATAGTCTCCTGTGTGTCTGTGATGGAGCAACTGGCGAGACCAGAGTGCATGCACATTATGTGGATCTGTATGTCAGTGTGTGGTCACTAGTAAACACCAAGCCAGGCCAGCCGGAGAGAAGGGTAAAGAAGCTTGGGAGTCAAGTTTTGGAGCAGCCATAAGTCCAGGTAAGATACTGAAGAGACCAGAGAATCTGTGAGGTGGCTACTGGAGGGACCAGGGGGTCCAAGCCAACTACTGGGGAGACTGTGGTGGGGTCTAAGGGTCAGCTACTGGTAAGGCCACAACCCTGGACCAGCTACCAGAGAGACTTGTTTGCGTGTTTGTGTCTGTGTGAGGCAACTGGGGATCCAGGGGCCAGATAGTGAATAGGCTGAATGTCCTAAGACCAGCTACTGGAGAAGGGAGCCATAGCTTGTGTGTGTGCGTCTGTAGGTCTGAATACCAGCAACTGGAGTGGAGCTGCGGGCCTCTGGGGATAACATTTCCAGGTGCCAGCAACCAGGAAGACTTTGGATCCAGGGGTCAGCTACTGCATAGGATGAGTGTCTAAGACCAGCTACTGGAGAGATCCGTATTGTATAGATGTATACAAATACATATTTATTTTCCATTAATGGGCTCCTGTCCTGATCAGCCAGAGAGGAGAGCAGGATGAGGCTGTTAATGCTGTTTGTGTTTGTACGAGTGCTGTGTTTTCTGCCTGTGTCAATCAATGTGGCCAGCCATGTGTGTATGTATATGTGTATGTGTGAGGGGAGTGTATGTGTATGCATGTGCATGTGCCTATTGGGAACACACACTCAGCCTTACCACTAGCTGGACCTGGGAACTAACTGAATTTAAAAACGTGGCATACCAGCAGAAATCATGGCAAGTTGATGGCAAGTATGAGCCACACAACAGTGTATGGAAAGATCTGCAAAGTGTGGGGAAAGCCAGGCCTGGAAGGCATATTCAAGGACATATAGATTCAAACAAAGCCCATGGCTTTGCCAAAGACAGCCTCACTAATCAGGCTGCTAAACAAATGACTTGTTTGTGGATCTCTTCCAAAAATGCAGCTCACACACAGAAGGACATTTATTTGAGTCCTTCAGCAGAGAAAAAGGCACATAGTATCCAATCCTGCTGGTGGCTGCTTGCAAGGCAAACACGCTGATCCTCCAGCTGCTTCGCTGTTGTCAGAAAGACATTTGACTCAGCCTAGCATGGTGTGTGGGGGCTACTCAGAGGTCATCTGCAAAAAGCTGCTAGTCCTACTGGAAAATATTTATGAAAAGGCAAGGTTGGAGCCCAGAGCACACAGTCTAGCTGACATCGGTCATGTCACAGCAGCACAAGGGTGGGCAAGAAGGAGGTGACCTCCCAGCCTAGGTACAGATTTTGGGTTATTTGGGGGTTATTTATTGATTGATGAGGGTTATCTTAACTGTGTTCAAGCTGGAGAGAGCACCCAAGATTCTTCTCCTGGAGAGCCCCAGTCCCAGCTGAGTCACCTTTGATCAAGCAGATAATGAGGTTCTGTAACTCTGGCCTCAGGGCTGCTCTTGCACAACAGCAGAGATGTGGTCAGGCAGTAAAGATGTGCATAGGCAGATGAATGCCTCCCACCAGGGCTATATATCAGAATGCGCTACACAGACAATGGCACCCCACAGAAAAGTCACACTGGCATTAAAACAGGCAGCCAAGCTAGGCAGCTCTTCTCTACCTGGGAAACCATGCAACAGCTACCTAAAGGGATCATAAAGGAGATACAGCAGGTGGAGGAACTTGTTTCCTTTCCGGAGGAGAAAGAAAATCTCCCTTTTCATTAAAAATCAAGCTATCCAAACTCTGCATGCCCCAGGGCATGCTCTGTGTTGTGGTGACATGAGCTTTCAGGAAAGCTGCTCCATAGAGACTGCCTGCCTTCCCAGTTACAATTTTCAGGCAGCAGCTTGTTATCTGCTGGCAAAACCACATCAGAAAACAGCGATGCAAACAAGATGGCCGTTGGCAAGGCATGGAGAAGGTCCACCCATTTCTTTGGATGCTGCCACTTCAGTGAAGGTTGCAATCTGCCCGGCCGACGGGGCAGCAGGCCAAGGAATAACAGGAGAAGGCGATGATGTCCGCGGGCACACAGCAAGGGCGGGATTCCTCGGTGGGTGAAGATGACAAACCCACGTTTCCCAAAGACGGTTTGGGCGAGAAGCACAGCGGGGGCGGGAGCCGCCTCTGAGGCAGGCGGACCCCCCGGGACCCCCCTT
>NW_008824283.1:8372945-8378460 GCF_000699105.1 Pygoscelis adeliae | reverse complement strand
CCTCTCCTTTTCCTCCCTTAGTTTTGGGAAGTGATAAGCGATGAGCATGGCATCGACCCAGCCGGAGGCTATGTCGGTGACTCAGCACTGCAGCTGGAAAGGATCAATGTGTACTACAATGAATCATCGTGTAAGTGTGGGATGGGGAGGGGTGCGGGAAGAGGGGACGCCGTGGGAAGGGGCACAGACGTCGGAGTGAACGGGTTTGTGAAGCTGCGTTACACATGTGGTCACGCTCCTCGCGTGCCATCAGCTGATCCCAGCTCACCCCATTATGCACTTTCTTATAAACTGATAACTGGGTGTGGCCTCCCCAGGCAGAGAGAAATGGCACAAGGGGCTGGAGGTGGAGTTTGTTTATTTAATACCGTGCTAGGCATTTGCTCTTTTAACGTATGATTATTTCATCAGATGTGTCTTATCGATTGCCTCAAATTAAACTGTTGGTTATATGAGCCTGCATCTGTAGTACTCTGATTTCATGACTGAGAGGGTGTGGCCACAGGTAATGGAGAACTTAACGGTGATTCATTAATAAGATGCCAAAGGCGCCCAAATCCTCTGAGTCAGTCTGGTGTTGAAGGGTGTTAACAGTGTAAAATGGGGATCATGAGTCCTTGGGTCTATTGACATGAACCTGCAAGTGCGAATGTTTCATCTTTTGTCCAGCTCAGGTTAATTCATTTTATTTACCTGAGTTTCCTTGAACAATTTCAACTGGATACAGATTCTTTATTTTGTGCTTTGTGGTAGATGTGCTGACTACTACTGTTTGCCACCTACACCAAGTAGGTCTTTCAGTAGAGGTGAAGCCTTCAAGCATAAAAGCTTGTGAGATGTACTGGGATCATTTGAACATAAACCCTCCACTCACCCCATTACTCACAGAAAAGATTGTCTACTTTCTTATAAAGAACATGTCAACCATTTTTTCTAATCAGAAACTTCCCTCCCTCATATCTATGGCTAAAAAAGAACTTACAAAATGTGATATGTCATCTGTAGGACCCAAAAGATATCAGGTCTGTTTTTCAAGCAGAATTGATTTGTTCCTGTGGTACTGGGTTTTTTCACCGCCATGACTTCCTGTAAGGAAATATTTATATATGTACAATCTATATTAGGCTAATAATATGAGACATAATGTACTTGTGTATTGAGAGCTGTAACTGTGTTAGCTTATTTCAGAACATTAAGGGCATGCTTACTTTTTGTTGTAGCCCAGAAATTCGTACCAAGAGCAGTCTTAGTGGACTTGGAGCCGGGAACCATGGATAGTGTGCGATCTGGTCCTTTTGGTCAGCTCTTTCGGCCTGATAATTTCATCTTTGGTATGTGGATGTCACTTTTTAAAAAACAAAACTATCCAACAGATGTTTGATTACCAAGTGAATGGTCAAAAAGCATTTAAGCTCCCTATTCCAAAGTGATTGTTAGTACTGAGAAATCCTAATAGCTTAACAATACAATTCCAATTATCTGTAAGTCAGCTAAAAGATCCTGTTAACTGAAAAAGTCATTCTGCTGTTAATCATTCCTTCAATTAGCAAACTACTGAAAATTTCCTATGGTATTCAGATAAAGTACATTTGAATCCTATGTATATGAACTCCAGAGAAATCCTGAGACCACAGGATTCTTTACAACAAAATGCATGGAAATTCTGCAGAAAATGGAGGGGGGGAGCAGGGAAACCTCAACTATACACCAGCCAGACTACTCCTAAATTCACATTAAATGCTTGAGCATTAAATTGTTTATAGGCTGTGTAATTCAACTTTTTGAGCAGGTCCTTACAGTGTAGTAAACAGTGGAGGAAGACCAACTGTAATATGGAAAACATTGTCATATATAGCCAGTTACTGGGTTGTTTTCCAACATAATGAGGAACAGTCTGAGAGCATGCAGGGAACTTCTGGTTTTGCAGTGTTCTTGCAGAGGGTTGTTCTAGCCTTTACTATTTCACTTTGGACTTCCGTAGTACTTTCCATCTAAGCTTAAAAATGCACATTACCAGGATTAAATTTCATAGCATCCTTACAAAGTACAGAAGCATTATTGGTCCCTTTGCACTAAAGGAGAAACAGTGTGTGAAAGTGAAGTGATCCACTTGCTGAAACAGGAAGTCTGAATGAAAGCTACTGTGAGAATTGTCATGTCCTTTTGGTTTCCAAGTCTGCACTAGCCACAAAACATTTCCTCCTGCCAAGGCAAGCTTAGGTTGCAACTTAGTTTGGTATATTGTGTTAACATAAGGGAGGAACAATGCCAGAGACAGACAGAGAAAAGAAAAACATTGTTTGGGTGGTATAAAACAAACTTAAGTGTGGGTTGTTGCTTTTGAGGTGGGGAGTCAGAAGCCATACAGAGTTACTTTAACCCTTTAACTGACATAAAACTTCCAATGCTGTCCCTATTGTTCTCCTGTATACTCCATGGCAGCGATGTTAAGGGTCTCTTTCAAAGGAATTTTAAATTACAACAAGTAGAAGTAAGCTTGGGGAGAAAAGCCATAGACATAGGCAGATTTATGAAGTATGTTTCTATATTCAGGTTTCTCCTTTCACTCCCTTTTTCCTGCATGGACCACACAAGCCCTCTGAAAGTGAATCCACCTGACCTATGGAAATACCTGAGCTGGAGCTTTACAGTTTGGCATACCACCAGTAAAATCAGAGCAAAATCAATTCAGAGTGTCTTCAACAATAGTCCTCCAGTTCACTGTACTCCCTTCCTGCCAAACCAACAATGAACCAACAGCATGTGATCAACTCGTATCTGACAGAGGCCCCTGCCAACATCAGGCACTGTCCTCCCAACCTGCTGAATAATGCAGAATGGCTGCCTGAGCGCTGAAGTAATGATCTTCTGTGTCAAAAGCCAACAAAGCATTTTGTTTTCTCTTTTAAAAAACCAGCCTGGACCCACAAAGGATTTTGTGGCAGAAGCTGGCAGTTCCATGCTTGCTGTACCCCAGGCTGTTAGGGCTCATTTTAATGGAGATGTTTTCCGCCTCTGCTTGTATATACCTGCATGTACCCATGTCTCCATAGCAAGTAACCGTGGACCATCAATCAGGATTTCATTCATGTATATTGAGTACATGGTCACGCACTCCAGACACAGTAATTTTAGCTCAGACCAGCAGGAGACTGAGATGGACACAAAATAATCCTTGTGCTTTAATGCTTGTGTTGACAGGGTAGTGACCTAAAAGGTGAAGAAGCGCAGGTGGAATGATCTTGCTGTATGAGAGCAGCAGGTCTCCTGGCCTTCTAACAGCATACGATTGCCCACCAGGAACTGCTGTGAACTCTGATGTATCTCCTCTTGTTAACCAGTTTTCATTTGTACGTTTTTGCATTTGTCATTCTTTTCTTGTATACGCCCTTGCTAGCTTTGCTGTATGGATACCACCCCAATTTAAGTTGTCTGAACTGGTAGGGGCAACCACAAAATGGCTGTTAGCCAGTCAAAGGAGCTGTCCTTCCCTCTCTAAATCATACCGTGTATTCCGCACCAAGGCTGTTCGTATTGGGTTTCTAAGTGTTAGTGTGCAAGCTACTGATCTCTCTGCTCAGGTTTGTCTTTTATTTCAAGCAGTGAAGAGAGGAAAGGAGTGAAAGAAGATTGCAGGAAATAGTTGCCATTTTAGGGATTAAAAAATAAATTGACCATTAGACAAATGGCTTTTGTGCATGTGCAGCTCAACCTGAACATGTGTGATTAGGTACCAAGAGCGCAGATAAGTTGTGGGATTGCTTTGTGTAGCCTACCTTTAGACGTCGGTAAATGCACAGTGAAAAAAGGCAGAGGTAGGTTGCTAGAGATGGGCTGCATACAATGCAGAGCTTCCAGGATTGGCAAAAGATCTGCCAAGTCCTGATTTTTGTGGACACAGGCTCATTTTCCACCTAGAGATTTAGTCCTGGTGGAATTCGGTAATTTTATGTGTTTGTCTAAGATTTTCAGAGATCTGGTAGGTACCTGATAAGCGGAGGGCATCCAGTAGGGTTCCACAGGAGCATGATCAAGATTTCCAGGTGTGTGGCAGCCTTGTCAGAGCCATGGCACCTCCAGACTGTACTGTATTGTCATGGGTAAGAAGTTTGGAGCTTCCAGGGCTGGTTGTACATGTTCTGTGTGGTGGTAGTGGTCTTACAGTGCTATAGAGCCAGTGGGTCTGGAAGTATCAGATTACTGGGCATATACATGTGCACAGCAGGAAACCTCACATGAAAATGTTGGAGACCCTCGGCAGGTGGCTGACTAGTGGACAAAGTGCAGTGTTACCACAGGAGCAGTCGATAGTTGTGGGCTGGAAGGAAGCCACTAGTATTGGTGTAGGCAGCTGCTGCTACAGTTCCACTCAGCAGTTTAAATACAAAGGTTGTATAAGTGCAATAGAAAGAGGTGATAGTAGTCGTGTGGGCATCCAGGAGTTTGTGTGACTCGGACTAAGACTGAGGGAGTCTAGTGCAGTGGAGGGCCCGAAGGAGGACAGGTCCACCTCTGTGTTAGGCATTGTACCTCCTAACTTAATTTGCAAACTAAGCAAAAGCAAGTAAAATCAGTCTCTACTGATTCTTTTTTCCCCCCATGAAAATACCGTTTCTACATTTGTGAGAGTAATTGCCATTCTCCTCTTACCTTGTTCTTTGTTCCTATTCTCCATTCTCTCCTTATCTCACTGCCCACTGAAGAAGGATGATATGATGTTTACACAAGGGGCAATCTATAAAATAAAGTCCTAAACTCAGAATTTAGCTCTGTTAGGATCCTTCTGCATCTTGGAGTGATGTCTGCTTGTTAGTGTGCATCCTGATGTGCTGCCCTACCTGTAGTAGGGGGTCTGCTCAAGCAGACTGCAGATGGTTACAAACATATTTAATTCTGGAAGGATATTACTTTGTGCTTTGCCCAGCTGGACAGGAAGTGCTGAGCTCCCTAGGTTCAAAGAGAGAAAAATATAGCAACATATAGAACAATGCATTAACAACCAAATACATAATGAGGAAACCAAGCATTTATTCAGTGAAAATAAAGTGCATCGTATTTGAACAATATCCCAGCAAGCAGTTTCCCTGATTCATGCGTTTGGCACCGACACAGTGCACTGGGAATTGAAATGAGACATGGTCATAGGAAGGAAGGGGAAGGTCTTGGAGAACAACGCAGAAGCTGACAGCCCTATACCTAATTCTGAAACTATTGCTCTTCCTGAATACCGCTCACAAGAGTACCACTAAGTGAGTTCAGTGGCACAATGTGTGTATGTAGTAGTCACTGTGAGGAACAGGAGTATTAAAAAAACTGGTCCCCCATTTAATCCTCCTTGTTATCTAAGTAACAACAAAATAGTGACATAGCAAAGGATCCAGACTGTCCATCTTAATAAACTGAGTGGCACATAAAAGGAAAATGGAAGCCTTGGGGAGAAACTAAGGGGCTCATGAAACGTTAGTAACCCGATTTTGCAAGTTGCTTTGCAGATCCTGAAGAATAGTGAATTTGT
>NW_008824283.1:8339510-8372860 GCF_000699105.1 Pygoscelis adeliae | reverse complement strand
GCTAAAAGGCACTTAATAACTTCCAAGTTTTTGAAATAACATTCTTGAAGCTTCTGTCGATCAGTATTTTCATTCAGGCTAGGTAACCATGAATTAAAAAAGCTATACTTGATATAACAAGTTAAATAGGACTTCTGAAGCCCAGCCTTATCCTTGAATGACAACAATGCCTCTGTGTCTCACGGGAACAGTCCAAGAACCTTTCATTTGGAAATGTGTATCTGTGATATAGCTTTGTATACTTCACGGTCCTTATAAACAGAAAGTATTTAAATATTAAACAGTCGTCTTGTGTTTATGGAATAAGCAGGATTGGGAGTGTGAAAGCTTTCAAAACAAGGAGTCAAGGCCATCTTTGCATTTATGGAAGGTTAAATACCAAAAAAGAAAAAAAAACACCCAAAGGCATAAATTAAAACTACCAGGGATTTGAGGCAAAAGGAGACTATGTTAAAAGTTTATGTTGATGTTTCCAAAGGTATTTGTAGGCAAAACTGAAGAGCACAGTTATCTACCTGACAGATTTATAGCAGCTTTTGTTACAGATATGAATCCATTTAGCATGCAAATACCAAAGCTTACCAATAATTTTGTTTATTTTCTTTCTATTGTATGTTATTTTAGGACAAACTGGTGCAGGAAACAACTGGGCTAAAGGACACTATACAGAAGGGGCAGAGTTGGTTGACTCTGTACTTGATGTAGTAAGAAAAGAGTGCGAACACTGCGATTGCTTGCAAGGATTTCAGCTCACTCATTCCCTGGGAGGAGGGACAGGATCTGGCATGGGAACCCTACTCATCAGCAAGATACGAGAGGAATATCCGGACAGGATAATGAATACCTTTAGTGTCATGCCCTCTCCAAAGGTTTCTGATACAGTGGTGGAGCCTTATAACGCTACACTCTCGGTCCACCAACTGGTTGAAAACACAGATGAAACCTACTGCATTGACAATGAAGCTTTGTATGACATTTGCTTCCGCACCCTGAAGCTCACCACTCCAACGTACGGTGATTTAAACCACTTGGTTTCTGCTACCATGAGTGGGGTAACTACATCCCTGCGTTTTCCAGGCCAACTAAATGCTGACCTCCGGAAGCTGGCAGTAAATATGGTCCCTTTCCCACGCCTTCACTTCTTCATGCCAGGCTTCGCTCCTTTGACAGCCCGAGGCAGCCAACAATACCGAGCACTCACCGTTCCAGAGCTCACCCAGCAGATGTTTGATGCCAAAAATATGATGGCAGCCTGTGACCCAAGACATGGCCGATATTTGACAGTGGCTACCGTCTTCCGTGGTCCCATGTCCATGAAGGAGGTTGATGAGCAGATGTTGGCCATCCAGAACAAGAACAGCAGTTACTTCGTGGAGTGGATTCCAAACAATGTCAAGGTGGCAGTGTGTGACATACCTCCTCGTGGCCTCAAGATGGCTTCCACATTCATTGGCAACAGTACTGCTATTCAAGAGCTCTTCAAAAGGATCTCAGAGCAGTTTTCAGCCATGTTCAGGAGAAAGGCCTTCCTCCACTGGTTCACAGGAGAAGGAATGGATGAAATGGAATTTACAGAAGCAGAAAGCAATATGAATGATCTGGTTTCAGAGTATCAGCAATACCAAGAAGCAACAGCAAATGATGGAGAGGAAGCGTTTGAAGATGATGAAGAAGAAATCAATGAATAAAGAAATTAGGTGCGCTATTTTCCAGGCCAAATTCTCAAATCTGGATTTCTAATAATTAGGCTAATAAATCCATATTTAGGCTTCAAAAAAAGAAAAAAAAAAAAAAGGAGCATAAGTCTCAGATGTTAGAGGTGCTCTTCAGAGTCCATTGAGGTCACTGAGAACTGAGGACATTCAGCATTTCTGGAAATCAGGCCATTTCTATTCATGAGAGAAACGTAAGGCATTCAGTTAAGACTTTGGCCTAAGAGTCTGAACACAGAGGTTGCTAGCTTGGGATCTTTTTTTCCCCAAACAAAGTTGGTCGTCACTAAAGTTGTACAAGAGAAGACGTAAAATAGGCGTGAAAATCTACAAAATAGAGCTGCACTATTTTCATCCAATTATGAGTAAGAAAATGTTGTGGGTTTGAAGTATTCATTCTGTACCGAATGTACAATACTGAACTGCCAGGAACAAAATTTATTCATAATAAAGAGAAGAAAAAGTTTTTAGCTATTCTGTACAGTAACTGTTAACAGTGATATTTGACTCCAGTCCTCTAAAAACAAAATAAAAAAAGATTAGTATCCTCTCAAGCAAAAGCGTTTTGGGCAGTCAATGCTATATAAATATCCAGTCAGCTGCAGGCCAGAGGCTGGATTTATGCTTTGTGACTTCATCACTTGCTGCTGAATAATCACAGATTACATATATGAAATTTATCCACCTGTGATGTGTTAAGGACCCTTGGGGTTTAAAGTGGCACCCCAATATCTTGCCGGTCCCCTGTTTTTCTGGCTGTCACCAGTTACGGGTGCTATTCATATCTCCCTTCCACCTAGCCCATATAGCCGAAATTCAGATGATACTCCACAGAACATGGTGGGAGAGGGGACATGATAGGCTGTGTGTTGATATATCTCACTACCTAGGTTTATAAGTTCACCACACCTATAGATGCTATGGATGTCTTGTTACCAAGATAGGTTAAAATCACTGGACAGATTAAGGTTAAAGTACAAATAAAAGTATTTATCCACAGTATTCAAAACAGCTGGCAAAATGAAAGATGAACAGCAGTTTATCTGCTTACACTAAAGCTGAAACAGAAAGGTCTCTGTCTTGCCCAGCTGACTTGCCGCTTCGACAAAGTGACTGTTGGCATTCGCTCTTCGTGCGTGGTTTATGTTTCTGCTCCTATCACTTAAACAGCCCTTCTCCATTAGAGCCTCTCCCAGAGAACACTCTGTCTACATGGAGTCTCTTATTTAGGTCAGTTTCTAGGCAACAAAACAAGCAAACAAAGGCGAAACCATCCGGAAATCCAAACTTAAGATGTTTCAGGAACTCTTTGCTCTTTTTCTTCTTGCCTTCAGAAGCACTTTCTAAGCAAAAGCGTTGCTCAATACTTAAAAAGGCACTTTACAAACATGGTGCAATTTCCAAAGATCCACTGCTCCTAAAAAAAGATGATGTTATGTTTTGTTAGTCTGGGATTCAGGGCGTGAGACAGTATTTTATAAAGCATATGAACCAGGCAACTGTTAATCACATAAGCATAAGCTACACAGAAATGGAACTAAATTAGTTTTAATCAAGTACAAGTTTTTCATATAAAGTGACTTCATGGGTTGAGACAGCCAGTCGGAACGTACTGACCACACTGGCTTTGGCATAGGTGGATAGGCAGAGATTGGGAGGGCCTGGCTGATTGGCTTTTGAAGGGTCACGATGGAGTCAGCAAATTCACAGCGGCCACATTCTTTGCAGTGGCTAGTGATGCCTGAAGAACTTATGAATAGCAACAGAGCACCTTTAAATGTGCATTTTATAAATGTTGTGATATGTTGTGGCTGTGTATTTATCGTGGCGTGAGATTAAGCTAAAACACAATACGCATTGAAGAGAAATGAACATTTAGTGCAATACAAAGCAAAATCCATGGGGAATAAAGCCATTAAACTTTTAGAAGTTTAGTTGATGCTTTGTAAATGGCAGGCTATTAGCTTCAAGAGGGAGGAGAATGTGTTACAGGCTCAGAGCTTGCCATCATACAGCTGTGGCACAGACTTTTCAATTAAAGCACTAGCGTAGCTTCTGAATGAAGTAGAACCAGCCATCTTATAGCGTGTGGAACTGCATTTTGTTGTAACACAGAATTCATAACTAGGTCCCAGCCATGAATGCTGATATTACTATGAAAAAAAAAGTTAATACTTTAAAAATGCCAGGAATCTTGGAGTTCCTAAATAATTGAGTTACTCACTTGGTGAACCAGCCTGTTCTTTATTGCTTTTCATACACTGACTCAAAATCCAGAATATAGGCTCTGAGCCTGTGGAATCCAGACCTAACAACGCCCTCTGATCCTGCTTTTGATGCTTAACCATTCTTTCGCATGTGTTTACTTGCAACTGTTTGATGTGAATTTCTAGAATGTGTGGAGGTGGGGGAAGCAAACTAATGCCCTCTTTAGAAAAAAAAGGAGACAGATCTTCCATCTGATCTTAGGGGGAAAAAAACCAACTCACCAAAATGAACCCTGGAACCCATACTAGGAACATCATCAGAGGACCAGCTTGCACATAAGCAGTAAGAAAGCTGTGGGAAGCACAAATGCTTCCTGATCCTCTTCAGTCGACCAACTCTAACCATCTTCCTTCCCTGACATAAAACTGAAAACTGTTTTAGTAACAGGTTTGGTGAACAATTTCTTCAGTTGCACTTCCTTTCAAATAACTTCATGTTTTTCCCTTGGAAACTTCTCTTTTATTTTGAAATCTACCTGCTGAGGCCCACCTAGCTTTGTTCCTCTTCTTTTCACGTTCCTCACCTATGTGTTTTTCATTTTCCCCCTAGTTTTTCAACCTACTTTCTTGCACCTTTTCTTTCTGTGCCTGGCCCACTTTCATTTTTCTCTCCTTTTTACTGCTTTGCACCTGGCCACAGAGAAATACATGGAAGAAGCTGCCAGGACAAGCCAGACCTGAGGCGGCCTAGAAGCGCAGCTCCCAGTACCGCCCAGACACAAACACCCCTACCAACACTAGGATGAGGGGAAAATAAACCTGGCAACCTACGCCACTGACTCCACTCGTAAACAGGGAGTGGGCGAGGTGTTCCATGGGAAGAAGGTGTGGTGCCAGGACAGAGACAGGGATCTAACCTGATGGGCCAGCTCCTTTGCAGTCGCTCTGGTCAAAGCCAGCGAGGAATCGGGCAGACCCTCAGTTTACAGACACGACAGTCCCTGTGCAGGCTACCTTAACCAAGCCACCGTAGGCTCTTGATTTCGCTGCATCCCAAGATTACTGCTCCCCATTTCTTCTGTTGCGTTTGTATCTCCTTAGGAAAAGGTGATCACCTCCTGGGAACAGGGTCAGGCTGGGAAAGAGGGTCTAAACCTGCTCCTTCTCTCAGCATTGGAAGGAGCAGGGAACTCGGTGGCTGCCTCTGTGCTGTATGAGCCCCTACTATTTGAAGCAGCACCGCTCAGTGTGTTTGCAACAAAAATTAATCTGGCCTTACTAACAGCCACAGCACAGACCAAATTTGATTTTCTTGATATATGTTAAACCACCTGCAGTCTTAAATTTATAGTAGGAGGAGGCTAACAGTCCTCTTTAAAGAAGCAGGTTGGGTAAAGAGGTTCTTTGTTCCCCCCGCCCCCATCTTTGTTTTGATTCCAAAATCCCAACACAAATTCTGCCACTTTTGGCACAAAATACTAAGACTTACTGAGGTAAGACTACACAAAGCAAGTTAATAGTCTAAAATAGGGGCAAAGGGACTTGCCTCTCCTTCACATTATTATACACTTATAAATTGCATGCTGCAACTAAACAAGAGTGAAATTTAGTAGACAGCACAAATGGGGAATAAGAGAAAAACATTTCCTGAAGAGGAGATGATTCTTTTACAGCCTGGTAGTGCCATCATTAGGTTAGGGTTTTTTTGCGGGGTGGTTGGTTGTGGTTTGTGTTTTTCATTGTTGTTTTTTTTTTAAATAAGGAATGAGGCAATGCAGAATTCTGACCTTTATGACATAAGTAAATTTAGTCCTCAGCACTGGCTACAAATTGCCTATTCCAGCCAAGAAACGTTCAGCTAAATGGGAGGGAAAAAAATGGAACAAACAAGGCAATAACACAGGATACATGTAAGGTACAGCACTAGAGCACGTGCACAGTAATCAGTCACTACTTTACCATGTGTGCAAGATTTAAGTTTTATAAAACCAGTTTACTATTGCAATAAATAATTCCGAACATTGACTCCAATAGTAAAGGAACTGAAGTTTACTTTTATTCAGGTTGCTTTCCTGTTTATCATTAATTCTACAACAACGAATCTAATAGGGATACATAGAAGTGTTGTTTAACATCTAAAAATGCCCAGTAAATATGCCCTAAATTGCTGTATTTGCTCTGTTTCCCTTGTTCCTCTTCACTGTAAAGCCAGGCAACATCAGAGATGGCAACAGCTTCATCATGAAGGGAAAAAAAAAAATCCCAAAAGAATAATTTCCATAAACAATTTACTTCAAGTAACTCAAGCAAAGAGCTCGCATTGCACCTTTCAGAGACAGCTTTTTCCCTTGTCATCCTGCTGCTTTCCAGAACATTGCAACATACAGATGGAACCAACCGCTAGTTATTCCCTTAACCTGCCCTCTCAGTCATAAGCCTCAAAGGGTTTGTTGTCCAGCAGAGAAGCTTGGCCATTCTCCTTCCCCACTTAACCACACATCCCCCCTCCGCCCCATCACGATTCCCTCTCTTCTTCTGGGATAGGGAGACCATCAGATAATTTTTGAACAGCTGAATTCTCCAGCTAATAAATCCTTAGCATGCAGCAGACAACCAGAAGCAGATGACTATACCAAGACAACTGTATTCAACTAAGCAGAGGGGAAAAAAAATAAAAAGCTTTAGGTTAAGCAAACCAATATGAAACTCTGACAAACTGATTTAGCACCTTTGGATTGGGCTGTGGTTTTGGTATTTGTGAGCACAATCTTGCTACCTTAATTTAACAAAATCTTATGCTTAAGAGGAAGTGGTCTGAATTCTATACCAAGAAACCAGCAAAAAAAAAAGGACAAGCTTTGTTCAGAAAAGTACTGATTTTATTGACTCAAACTGTATTTACACAACACATTCATATGTTCAATATCTTACAGAACTCTGTAAAAAACTGACTAGTGAAACTGCAGGAGCCAAACTGAGTTTCAGACTTAAAGACACTGAACCATGAGTACATTTTAAGATATTTAAGTGGGTGGCCAGTTTCACTGTCAACTTACATGGCAGTTCTCTGTAAACAAACTCTTTTTAAAATCAGAATGAAAGGTGGAGGGGAAAAGGGTCAGATGAAAGAGCTGATAGTTTTGCAAAGCTAGTACTTTGTAAGACCAGACTTGGCTAAGCATTCAACAATGCGTTTTGTACGATTCTTTTTTTGGAAACAGGTCACATACAGGTATACTGTAGATGAATAATCAAAACACTTTATAATTTTTTTTTAAGCTTACATACACTTAAAGGAAAAAAAAAAAGAGACCAGTGCCACAAAGTTTGTGCATGAATCTGAACTGTTTCAAAGTTTGAGAGGCTCAGTTCTGGTATTGCACTGCAGCTCAAATCCAATGTGTGTTTCTTCAGTTGAAAAATGAAAGATGATCCTCTTTTACCAGTGAACTGATGGTATCACGTAAGTAAATTGGGAGCAGAATATCCTTATCTTGTCACAAGAGATCACTCTTCCACCCATCGCTAATACAGTTTGATTGAATAAATATTTTTTTGTTTTGAAGTACAAACTAGGCGAGTTTGTTTCTCTTCCAGAGTGCCAGTCAACATCACCACACACTGCAGTTAAAATGGCATCCCTCCTCTGATCTGCCTAGCAACCTGTTCATCTGTTGTCTCCTCTTTCTCTTTTTCACGCTCTTTGTTCCAGTCTTTAAGGCCTTCTGGTAGTGAAGTATCCTCATCCAAACTTCCTGTACCTTCAACAAATTCTTCATAAGTAGACTTTTCCGCAAATGGTCTTGGGCCAAGCAAGTCTAGCATATCACTTTTATCAAGCACTTCCTTCTCCAGTAGTCGTAGGGCAACCTGGAACAGCAATAAGTTACGTCACACACAAAATACCTAAGTTGGCTCTCTTCCTTGGAAGAGTTTGTTAAGGCAGTTTGGGACCAAATTCAGCACTGATTAGTTTTGATAGAAAAAACAAGTTGCTCAGAGTTCTCTTAATACATGATTTCTGCTACCTAAATGCTCACAAGGGAGAAAAATACCATTGTTTTAATCCTACTTTTAAGATTTGGCAAACTGCCCTCCCTATGGGCCACTGTTACTGTTGCTTCAGAACAGCAGTCTTTCGCTGCTGCCAAATGGCTCCTGATGCAGGATATTAAGCTATAGATGAAAACAAGCGTTCCCTTCCTACCAAATCTGATGGTTCTATAGGGCTGCTGTTACACTACGAACTAAAGAGCACCATAAAATTACAATGTGTACAATACTGTACAAGTGTAGTCTGTAACCTTCTTGGGTCAGTGAGCACATTGTTCAGCACAAACCATATTCAGTGATCTTTCTTGGGATGGTGGCCTACTACACCACCATTTACTGAATCCATACAGACTTGTCTTTTTGTCAGTAAGCCTATCAGGTGCCTGTCCTGGAAAATTATCCTTTTGCTGTATCAGGCTATCTGGCGTGAAGGAAGAGAACGTGCACGTGGGTAATCTCAGCTGCGGTGAGGCAGATCACAAGCAGGCAGGTGGCAGGGAAGGAAGATGACGGAAAGATTCTTTGTATTTAATGTTCAAAAGGAATTCAGAGAAAGGAAGTTATACGTACTTCCCTTCTTAGACAGCTTCTTTTAGCCTAATGAATGGGAATCCTGGTATTTCGTGTTTGGGTTTTTTAAGTTTCGTACTTGTCTAGTATGTCTACTAAAGCCTACTTTAGTAGACAGACTCTTCCCTCCAACTTTCCAAATGAATATTGACCATATAAGGGGGGAGGGATGTTAAATCAAGTTCATGAGAACCTCAGAGGTGTTCCAACACAAAAGGTGATTTCTATTTACTTAAAGTCTTGTGACACACTTTCAAGATTACATCGAATAGTTTGAGCAAACTTCCTCATATACTTACATAGTCACTATTTTTAATCTATTCACTTCAATTCAGATTCTGGCTTACCAGCTGGAACTTGGCAGCTAAAAATACTGTAATGCTCACCTTCTCCACTTCTGCTTTCTTCTCAGTCAGAAGACTTAATGTCCTGTCATAAGCAATGTTAATTAGTGACCGTACTTCTTCATCTATCAATCTGGCAGTTGCCTCACTGTAAGGTTTCTCTAATACCGTGTCTCCTTGACGAGGGAGATCAAAGGAAATCTGCCCTACTTTTTCATTCATACCAAACTGAACAATCTGAAGAAAAAAGAAAAAAAAAAGAAAAAAATCAAACAATGGAGAGATAGTCAGATTTTAGGGTATGTTGATGTAAAATATAGTAAACAAAACCAAAAGGAGGAAGTCATTTCCCTATGACCCAATCTTTTCCTCTAAAACCAACCCTCCCCTGAAAACTCAAGTCTATCTAAGCTACAGTACCTCAGTTGACTTTCACTTATGTCTTTTCAATGATTAAATTGAAGGACACAACTATCACCATTTAAAGGAGGTTATGCGTTATGTACATGATGCTTTGCTGTTTAAATACTAAGATATTACAGAAAAACACTTCAGCCTTCATTAAGCAGTAAAACTCTTTTCCTTTACCAGAAATATAAGCGTTTTTCCAATTCAAAATGCTTCCGAAGTCTAGCATATTCCACTCACCCATACAGATAAGTTAACTTAAGGATTAAAGTAGAGGGTCTGGAAGATTTTGTCCTATCATATGCAAAAGTCATATGATATACTTCATCCCAAGACACTCCCCTACAGAAGTGAAAATGATTCTTATCTTGCTTGAGTCGTTACTGAATATTCACTCCTCTGGTTGCCAAATATGGATGTTTTAAGTTGCATTTTACTCCAGCAGTGGCAGAAATAAGTTCAAACTGCTATTTATGTATTCACTCCATGACCACTATCAATTTGATAGTTACTAAAGCAGTCCTTCTCTGCTTGGCCTTGCAAGATGAATATAGGTATGAAAGAATATTCAGAATTCAAAGAAATCTCAGCATTAGAACCAAGCATCTTAACCTGCTTCCTTAAGAAGAGTTCAATACTTTTATTTAAGTCCCCAGTTCTCTCTGGAGACAATACGTCTGGTTAACGTGAACAGAAGTCTATACTTAAACATTGTTTAATTTAAAATTGAACAAGAGTCACTGAAGATCCCATAAAATGAACATTAACAGGATTTCATTAGACATTCACTTCCAGAACTGGGGCAACAAGAGGCACACCAGAGACTAGGAAGTGGGTGTGGTTTGGTGTGGGGCGTAACTGTTGTAGAGGGGAAGAGAAGCGTACTCTAAAATGCTTCTCTTGCTCACCTCGTGAGTGTCTTAGGAAATGACATCTTTTGTGTTGGTGCAGGAAATGGAATAAAGCACCCACATGTAGCACACAGCTACACTTAAGTGATTCATTACATTAATAAGGTTTCAAATTACTCATCTACACTAGTTAATATGATACAAACAAACTAATGTCTTAATTTCAGTAGCCTTAATTGACAGCAAAGAGTAATTAAATATAAGGTTTTCTGGGTTTAGTTACACACGTGAATCAAAATTGGGTCTTCAAACTGGGCAACTGTAAAAGTAGGACCAGATGATCAAATCTGTGCACTAAATTCCATTTTAAAAGTATACAATTTCCACATGTATTTGAATCCAGCTGCGGCATATATGTTCTTGTGGGCAGATGTAGGATACTAATCGAAGCCTAATGCACGGACTCCTGTTGTAAGACTGTAATAAAATACTTGAGTCATTGGCATCTCTATACAACAGCAGCAGCATAATGTTTATTCATATAATATTTTTTGAAACAAGGCTTTTGAGGGACATACCTGATCAAATTGCATCCTTTCAAAATATTAGTGTTAGGTAGTAGACAAAGAAAACTGTAAGAAAAAAGTCTCGCTTAAGCACATACCTGAGCATATGCACTCTGGGTCACCTTCTTCAAGTCATCTTGGGCACCAGTTGTAATTCTTCCAAAGAAGATTTGCTCAGATACACGTCCTCCCAGAGTCATGCACATTCGGTCAAGTAGCTGCTCTTTGGTATAAAGATACTGTTCTTTGGGTAAATACTGAGCGTAACCCAGTCCTTTACCACGTGGGATAATAGATACCTACAATCAAAATTAACAGAATGCTAGAACTAAACAGTGTTAAAAAGAACATAAAGCATTCTTCAGTTTGACTTAATTTTTAATACCACAACCTACACCATACTCACCCTTGAAGTTTAATTCAGGCATTATTTCCATTTACAGTTTTACCCTCATTGTGATTTATCCTTAAAAGCCCTGGCTAGCTCTAAACTGGGATAACAACTACTAGAATATCTGGAAAAGAAAGGTAAGACCACTGTCATATCTTTTCCAAAGACTGTATGGTATTTTTTAAATCTTCTAATGAAAATCCACAATTCTTTTAGAGCTATGTATTGGGCTTTAAATATTCTGTAACAGTTTCTGTGTTTACTAATGTCCTTCCTTCCAGCAGTAAATTGTACAAGATGAATTTTAAGCTTGAAAGTCAGACGACATTAAGAACACGGCCAAGCAAAACTATGAATGTTAAAGCAAATTTGGGAGATTGGGGTGCTTCTTCCTTTATGCTTGACTTGTCAAGCTGTGTATCCAAAAAGCAAATTAAAACTAAAATCAGCCTCTAGATGATGATTTTTATAGTTTTATTCCTGAAGAGGCATCTACCTGTATAACCTGGTAAGATTAACTTAAACCACTGATCTGTGCTAAAATCCTCAGAGAAAAAGCAGCTATCAAGGCAGGCAGACTCATGGCAAGATCAGGTCCCTTTCGCTTTCCAAGGGCATTTATAGTACAAACCCTGTAACAGCTAAGTCAGAAACAGTTAAGAAAGCTACAAGAAATGAACTAAAAAAAGTACTCTAAAATTTATACACTTAGCACTATCTTTTGTGAGATTACATATTTTAATACCCTCTCAACACTGGGGGTGGGGGGTGCGAAGAAAAGAAAAAGATGCTGTCCATGCTACTATTAAATTACTAGTTCAAATTAGTTTCCTTTACCTTTAAGAGTGGGTCAGCATGTTCCAAAAACCATCCTGCAACTGCATGCCCTGCCTCATGATATGCTACTGTCTTTTTCTCCTCTGGTTGCAGTACTTGAGTTTTCTTTTCCAAACCTGTACAAAATAAATTTGATTAATAGTTTCAGACATACCTTTCTCCACTGAAATCCCTTACCTCATTTAGAAAGACGGTGAACAAAACTTAGATGCCATGTATACAATCTATTGGAAAATTAAAAAAACCCACAAAACCCCAAACTTGCAAGTTTTAGAAATTTGTATCTTCCAGGTTTTACTGTAACGTTGTCCTTGATTACATTTTCTAGTTTCAAAGTATAAGTTCTTAACAATATCCAAACATTTAAATAAAACATTTGCACTTTAAAAAATCAATTAGTTTTCTAGACTATTCCAGGCTAACAGCAGTTAAAAGCATTGCTAAATCCAAACAGCTATTCCTCTTGCCATTTTGAAGAAATCAGAAAGGCGTCCTGATGAAATTTCTCTCCCTATGCTTCTCTCCATTACAGAAGTCAGCAATATAGACAGGATATTTCTTTTCTAAATCTCAGGTGTGTTTAGGAGATCAAAAAAAACAAACAACCTCGAAGAACAGGAGAAAGATTCAAAGCGTGGCTTTCCATATATATAAAAAAGGACATTGCCTGTCATATTACAATTTGAGAAACGATTGATGCGATTCACCTACCTCCAATAACTCTTTCAATTGCTTGCTCAAAATGCTTTTGGTTTATAGCATCTGAGAGATGCCTTGCAGCAATTAAAGCAGCTTCATTACAAACATTAGCAATATCAGCACCTAAGAGCAGAGAAGGTATGAATTACTGATCATTTTCAACAATTCTCTCTCAGTCTAGCATGAAGATAACCTTATCTAGAATTAGTTTTCTATAGATTCTCATAGAGCTTGAAAATTAAAGGTTAATTAATAATAATCTCTCAAATAATTCATTACACATAGCATAATCCTTGAAGAGACATTTAAATACACGTACTACGGTTATAAGCTTTAGGATTTTTCTCTTAGGCAGACAGCTACCAAATAGAGCTTATTACCAGTGAAGTACTTGTTTGATATATCCTACCTTCCATAAGTTTTCTGTCTGCAACAGACTATACTTAAACTAGTACATATTTAGCAGAATATATTGCCTACATATGGATCCAGTATAGCTCAGACCTCGATGTATCTCTAGAGGATATCCCTTCACATTACCAGTTTCAAGCCATCCACTTCTTGTTAACCTTAGTTGCAGTAATGCTATTGAGATAACTAAGTTGAAACATCATCACTATAGTTGCCAGAAATATTGACAATCAGACCTCAGAAACCCAGTTTTACACAGACCACGAAAACAGTGAAGAATTCAACTACTGGTCAACACAGATTTTAAATGGATTAAAACTACAAGCCAGTAATGAGAGTTCTCACATCCGTTCCTAATTCAACACAAGGTTACAGTACATTTTCCAGGGAGAAGTTTTTACATCCAGAAACAGAAAGCCCTCTACAGAATAGGCACACAAACTCCACAAAACCCAGGTCTTCTCTAGTAGCGTTCAAAGAATCCAGCAAACATATTAAAAGGAAGAACATACATACGACTGAAACGAGAAATCTCCGGATTGCTTTTGCTGAAGACAGAAGAAACTGCCATTTGGTATGTCCCTCTGATTGAGGCAGACAAAACTAAACGACCTCAGAAATCTACTTGCTCAAACAGGCAAAGAGAATTTCATGCTGTACCAGTAAATACGATAAAATAAAGTAAGAGTGCCATCCAGAAGACCAGGTGCAAGAAAACCAGAAGTACTAGGGAAATAAAATATCTACAGCTTATACAGTAAATGGAGAAGAATAGTGGCATTAGGAGTCACTTACCAGAAAAACCAGGTGTTAGTGATGCGAGTTTTCTTGCTAGGTTATCTTTATTTAAGACAGTGTCTAATTTCAGAGGTCTAAGGTGAACTTTGAAAATAGATGCTCTTCCTTTTATATCTGGGGGTCCTTTAAGATGAAAGAAGTATGCTTTTACTTTTCACATATATATAGTCTAATTGAATGTGTGCAAGGAAGTTACATATGTAAATAGCTGCAGTGATTTCAGTGGTATTCTACAAATGCAGAAGTATACAGCGATGCAGATAAAACTTACCAATGTAAATCTGCCTGTCAAAGCGTCCTGGTCTCATTAGAGCAGGGTCTAAAATATCTGGCCTGTTAGTACCTGCCAAAATTACTACATTTGTGGTTGTATTAAATCCTGTTGAAGAAATGTAATAAAGAGAAAATATGTGTAAATATAATTTCCATGAAAAAAATAAAATAGAAATAAAAAGACTGTCTGCTTTACAGGGCCACATAAAAACTGACAGTTTAAACAAATGATCTTAAAGCTGAAAATACGTCCGTTTATTAGAGCATTGTCCAGCTTTTCATAACAAGCAAAAAAATGGCCTTGGGCTCTGCTTTGTGAAGTACTATATCAAATCCTGCTTTATCTTCAAAATGCAATAATAGATTAACTGCTCAGGAAATTGCAGAACCAGCATGCCTAGCTGGTTTTTTACAGACAGACTGGTCTCATGCAAAGAATTGTTTTTTGGCCTATTCAACTATGACAAAGAGTTATCAGATGCAGAATGATGGTTCTTTTTTCTGAACTAATTTTAGCAAAACATCAGGCTGCAGCAAAATGAGTCACCATTCTTCATTTTAGGAAGCAAGGAAACACACTCAATTTATATTTAAGCTAGAACCCAAATCTTGGTTAACAGGTCTGAACAAGCGTATTAGTTCTTTCCCTTATCCTTGTTAATATAATGTAATATTAGATGCTAAATACTTACCATCCATTTCTACTAGAAGCTGATTGAGTGTGTTCTCTTGTTCACTTTGTCCTCCAAAGTTGCCCCTTCCTCTCTTCCTTCCTACTGCATCTATTTCGTCAATGAAGAGAATGCATGGGGCATTTTTACGAGCAAGAGCAAATAAGTCTCTAACCTAAATAGCAGAAGAGAGTATGTATCAGATTGGTTTGTAATTGTTCAGAGTTGGGGGGTGGGTAGGAGGGGAAGAGGCACATCAGTAACAGTATCACTCTAACTGAGTATGGGTGTTAGCAAGTGTTCCAAAGCCTCCAGCCAGCTCTCAAGGCCATCGTAAGTTACGCTGTAGCTGCTGCTCAGCAAGAATCACTAATGAGGCGGCCCACCGGTCAACAAATCCTTTCTCAATCCATAAATTAAGAACATTAAACAACTTAAAAGCCTTCAGAAATAACCACTTTTCCTGAATAACTGAAATATATCTTCAACTTCAGCTCTAAAAGCCTCCAAACTTTGGAGATTTAAAGCAAGATTTCTCTTTTAAGCTCTTCTTTAATGTCCAGGATTACAAGCAGAACTGGAATGTGAACGGGCGTGCTACCACACAGTCATTCCTCATACCAAGGAAATAAAATCTTTTAAGTTTTTCTGCAGTTAGAACAGGGTGATGTAGCTCCTACGGTGAACTTAAGGCTTACTTACAAGCGCTTACCATTGCACTCTAACAATATGCTGTTATAAATATTGACTCTCAGCCATCCTGTCTCTCCATTACATGGGCTAGGAAAACTGAATTCACCTCCAAATATTTATTCGGAAGTTAAATTAACCCATAGAAGTCTGGAGAAAATGGCCAAGACATGAGCAAATAGCTGAAAATTTTTTTGGACTTTCAGATTTCAAATAAGATACTGCCTATCAAATTCTACTCTAGTAGGTACAGCACAATGTGATTAGCTGCAAGATGCAACATTACAATGTTACTCTGCTTGCAAATATATCAGAAAGACCTCATTAAAACCAGTTCAGCAAGTTAACGGATCTACAACTGGAATCGAACTGGAGCAAACAGGAAATGAAAAATTATAGAAGAATTTTGACCTGAGTGAGAATTACATGCAGCTCAGAGCTTTACTACGATGTATGTTAGAGATGCAGTTAGAGAAGGCTTCTCTGATGACAAACAACGTACAGCAGATATGAAGGGATGCGAACTTTGGACAGTACGCTCTACTACCGAAAGTCACTCTGATTTGTAAACAGCATTTGAAAAAAGTACAATGAATAGAGCATGAAGGAACATGATAAACAAGGAAAAAGTGTTAGGTGCTCAAAGTGAACTCTTTTGATCAGAAAGAGACAGAGATCCAGAAACATACAACTATTTTTCAGAAGGAATGGAACTAAAAATTACCATAATGCATATACACTAAAAAAACCACCAAAGGAACCAAGGCTGTGTAAGCAGTTTTAATTCTAGTATATCCCAATTTACAAATAATCAATTTAGCATCATTAACAACTATCTTATTTACTAAATTCATAGGAAATGAAACTAAAACACTCTCTCATGTTGTTTTCTACAGGCATCAGAAATTATCGACTGTACTGAAACCTCAATTCATAGCCAAAGCAGCAACTGTTACATCAACAGATTTCACTCAGTAGTAAAAGCTGATAATCATCTACATAGACCAGCAGACAAAGGTTAAGTGACTTTGCTTTGGGGCATTTCAGGTATGTATTGACAACTAATGACAATGTAGTTTCTGCGTACCTTTATTATTTCAGGATATCTAACACTTTCCCAGAGGATACGGATCAGTTTCGTTTCTTACTGTTTCTCGGTAAAGTCCCTTCTACACTGCTTGCCTCCTTTTTGAAGTCCCACTCATCTTATGTACACGATCACTATCTCCATACCCTCTGGCTTTCAGTCAGTCACTCTTTTTCAGTCACCATCCATGGTTTTTACCCTGTTACCCGTTTCTCCATCTATTTCCCCACTCTCTGTCTATACCCTCTCCTTTCCATAGCAGCTCCTTTTAATTTCCTTACACATTTCTAGTCTCTCTCTGCATCCTCATTGAAGCCTCCCCTCCCAACTAGCTTCTGCATTTACCTTTCTGAACTGCTCCTGTTAGATTGGACTTTCAGATTTCAAATAAGATACTGCCTATCAAATTCTACTCTAGTAGGTACAGCACTACGTGATTAGCTGTAAGACGCAACATTACAATGTTGCATTGCTTGGAACTTCTCAGTTCCAAGCTCTGTGCCTACCTGCTTGTGTCCCCCACTCCCCTTCCCTTTTCTCTTTTCAGAAGACCCAAAATTACCTGGCTTCATTTATCTTTTCCCACCTGTATGACTGGAAGAAGTCCAGCAAAAGACGATCGAAAGAGACCTAGGCCTGCAAGAGGCATATGAACGTACAGCTGTGACAAACTAAGGACCAAATCTTGGAAAGTTTATCTGCTAACCTCTAACACATCTAGACGGGTGAAAACTGCAGGTTTTCAGGGCTTTACAGAACTTAGTCAAAATGAGTTTTCCTGTGAATTTTCACAGAACATAAAACCGCCTGTATCTGGTAAGAGCCATTCCCTGTCAAATTTCAGATTCAAATCAAGACCCTAAAGCATTTCCATTTAATGCTGGCAGAATTAGTTTTTAAACACGAGTAAAAACCACGGTATGCTTCCTTAAGTCTGTTCACAGAATTTGCGGCAAACAAATCTTAGTTTTCAAGAAGTGTGTCACCTTGCAGTATACTTTCTAAGGCTTAAGATGAGATGGTTGGAGTTTGGTGAAGGTATGAGCTGTTGGAAATGGAGTATGAATTTTGGACATTATGAGGAGCCTTATTTTTTTGTTACCTGCCTCATTTGTAAAGTATTATCAGTAACTTGTTTATACAATATTTTTCAGCAGATTTAAGTGTCCTTCCTTCCTTCCTAGACAGGAGAAGATAGATTTAAAACTGAATGTTTGAAATGTAGTTGTAATTAAAAAAAAAGTTAAAGAAAAATGGATGTACTGGAACAGAGCTAACTCCCTCCACTTAATATATTTTTAATGAGCCATTTTAAGAGAGTTAAGGCAAAAGAGCACAAAAAAATGTTACACAGATATATTTGCTTATTTAAATCACCTGATCTCCAGAAATCAATCATTAGCTCCATGACCCTCGGACTCCCAGACAACTATTTATATCTAAGAGTTTGCAACCACAAAGAGAATAAAGTTCTTCAAAGAAACAGGAATGATTTAGATCAGGATGAGACATTCCCATAGCAGTAGTCAAATGAGCTACATATTTCTGACCCAGCTAGTAAATTTACTTCAGAGCAGAGCTGGGAGAGTTTGGTTCTGTTTTCTTAAGGTCCTGCAAAGAGGTAAACCCGTTAGGTCCCGATGGCCTCCAGCCAGACACTGAACTGCATTAGTTCCTTTTTTGAAAGGTACATCTATGACTTGCGTTCAGACAAGCATCTGGCATCACTTGTAAGTAATCTGCATAGATGAAAGAATATAATCCAGCTATAATCAAACTGTTTGCCTCCCAAACTTGACAACGTCCTTTCAACAACCAACACTGAAACAGAAGAGCAAGGCCAAAGACTTACCCGAGCTGGACCTACACCAACAAACATCTCTAGGAACTCCGAGCCGTTGACTGTGATAAATGGTACGTTAGCTTCTCCGGCTGTAGCTTTAGCTAGAAGTGTTTTCCCAGTACCTGGAGGACCTGTCAGAATTGCCCCCTGCAAGAGAAACAGGTGTATTTTCCTCATGAAGAAAACATAATAAAAGCCTATGAAATATCTTACTTAAAGATCTACATGTTATGATGTTGAGTCCACTGGCACTTCTTCCACCACAGTCAAAATTGTGCAAGGAAACGAACTGAAGATTCATCTCATTTAAACCAGCAAAAGGAAGGGGAAAAAAAAAAAGTAGCTACAACATTGTCACACTGTCTTAGATTTACAGGAACAGTGTTTTCTTTGACATTAAGAAAAAAGGTATGTCATCAGATGGGCTCCCGCAGCAACACAGCCAAAAGACAATTCTGTAACAGTTATATACAACAATGATGGTTCACATGCATGCTCTGTATCATTTCTGACCCATGTGAACAGACGAAGTATTCCATGAGGCAAATCTTCTGGCATCACAGTTATACTGTTGGCACTTAATGCCTATTTTTTTTTTCTGACTGCGAGAAGAAAGAACCTGGAAAGCATTGCATGTGTAAACATTCCTAGTCCAATTTAGAATACTGAGGACTACCAAAAGAATAAAGTCTTTATCTGCTAAGTCATCGCTTCCTTACCTTTGGAATTTTTGCTCCCAGATCCTCATATTGTTTGGGATTTTTCAGAAAGTTAACAAACTCCATTATCTCTAATTTGGCCTCCTCACAGCCAGCTACATCTTTGAATTTAACATCTATTTCATCCTTAAGGACTTTGGCTGTGGTTTCACCCACACTGAAGAGTCCACCCATTCCACGCCCTGCTCGACCTAAGCCTGCAGGACCTCTTCTTAACGTGTACAGTAAAGAACCAATAATCAGGATTGTAGGCAGCAAACTCAGGAGAAATGATCTGTGGAGAAAAACCAAGCAAAGCAGAAAACCACATATATTACAAAAATCCATTACTGCATATAACTTGTACAAAATGTTGGTTCCATCATAAGCAACCCTGAAAAAATTCAGGGCAAATACTCTATTAACTTGTAACGTTTACATTTTTGCAAGTTTGGTTCAGATTGGGAAATAACCAAAATAAATTTGAGAACAAAGAAAAGATTCTGAATTACAGAAGTCAAACAGGCCAAAAAGCCTCTTATAACTATAATTAAAGGAAGAGTTGGAATTAATTTTTCATTGCCCATCCTCCTTCCCTCACGACCCTGGGAAAATGTAAATTAATAATCTTAGAGGGTAACACATCTCTACACTTGATGTTTAACAAGTGACAGTTTTGGGGTTTGTTTTGTTATTTTTTCTTTGTTTTTAAACCAAACACACGATCAAGTGACATTGGTAAGTTTTACAGAGGAAAACTGTACTACTTAGTTAACAGAAGTAGCTCATTTTCTGTGCCCTTCAAAGGTAAATTCACAGGACTAGTTTGTGCAAATTGTTATATTCTCACAGTAAGTTGTATTAGGTAGCATATAATTGGTGTATGCTACAACTTCAGGCAGAAATTTCTCTCCAAAACACAATCTGGCTCTTATTCTCTTATGTCTTTCTCAATTTTCTTCTTTCAATGTCTCTACTTCCCTTCCCGATGGCTATAGGTTTTTGGTTTGTTGGGTTTTTTTGTTTGTTTGGTTGGGTTTTTTTATTACTCATTGCCCATTATCCTTCACTGTCTGTCCTCCAGCTTTCTAGCATAGCTCTGTACAGGCCAAAAATCCTAATACTAACAGAGTCCTCATTATCACAATATCTGAGCACTGCACAGATTTTTCTGTGGTAAGACCTTCAAGGAACAGCTCACAAGAGGTTCTGCCAACACTCAGCAAAACCAAAATGCTGAAAAGAAGCACTACCATATGTGAGCACAGGATTTCCAGGCTTTACTGATATCCCACATTTCTGAGATGAAGAAGAAAAGAAGGATTTTCTGTCTCCTATGGTATTCAGCAGATTCTGATCCAACAGGGAACAGCAGTACTCTGATCATATAGCTGCTGCTCTCTCCTGTTTCCTGTGGCATTTCTGGTGCAGAGTAAGAAGTTACAGGCATTGTATTCTATGAAGAACAGACACTGAGGAGGAAAGGGTCAGCGAGACTGTGGTCAGAAAGAGGGGTTCAGCGAGTAAGAGATTTCTGTGAGGTTGAAGAAGACATAGGAACTGACATACTTTTCCCAGTCTGTTGTGAGAAGCCTGGGGCTGACATGCAGCCTCTTCGCACAAGCACTGCGTTGCCCTGTCCACTCATTTTTTTCCAGATTTGTTTAAATAAGGGCTCAACGGGTTTATTTATGGACCATCCTAAAGAACATGCCCCATTAGACAGAAACAGAGAAATGAGGCAGAGACAGTTTGTAGAAGAATAGGGAACTGAAAACCTCTATCTGAAGTCACAGGATGGTCCAGAGTTAAGGCTACCATTTTTCTGCTGCCACCAAGACAAACAGGCAGCAGCAGCTTGGTAAACACATTGCAGAAATAAACAAAACTTTCCCCTCCATCCCCAAAAACTGAAACACACACCGCAGTATCAAGAATGAAAACACAAGAGGCAGCAAATGAGCCTTTTTCATTAGTAATATGAGCTACTACACCCAAAGTTGAATTTCCTGATGGTACAAAACCTATTTCACAGACACCAGCAGGAGTAATTTTCAAACTATTGACTTGGATCAAAAAGAAATCAGTTCTTGGGATAAAAGATTACATCTGTCTTCTAAGCCATTCAGAAAGCCACATCTAGTCTCTTCTAAAGCCCAGGTCAATAAAACTCAGCTACGTAAGACTAATACAAAGAATACAAACCTAGTATTGGAGCCATTATTCCCTACTGGGGAAACAACAAAGCTGTAAATCCAGTGTCAGTACTATTTTTCTTAAACCAATTTAGAGATTAAAAGCATGACACATCTGCCTGTTAGCAGGAGCTGGAAGGATAGTGTGATTTACTTAATCACCAATTTCTTGCCTTTTTGCAAGGCCACAGAATTTGACTTCTGCTGAATTTATGGGCAGAAATTGATGCCTGTTATATCTCAGTCAATAATGCTGTAATTCTACGCCATATTTTGTCCGTCCAAAAATCTGCATGAGTGCCATCTCTGGAGCTTTACAGCTGTGCCTGGCTGACTCCTGCTCTAGTCCAAGTCACTTGGAGGAAGGGCTTAAATGAAAGAAGGACAAATTGTAAACAGAAACATTTATGTAATAAGAAGCTATATTTAGGTTAGAGGATATGGATTTCTACGTAGGCAAAGTACTAAATGGCTCCTCTTACAGGTAACATTAAAAAATAAAACCAAGATTATTGTTATACTGATAATACTGCCACCTAGTGAAGCATAAGGTGCATGTCTCACAACTCTACTTTTCTACTGTAAATACAATCATTTTTATCAAGAGACTTTTTTTAAAGGAACTTCTTACCCATCACTCTCTGTTGAGTAGACTACAGGCAGTCTGTTCTCCACTTCTATTCCCAGATCTTGCTGCACAGTTTCAAGGTTCCGTTCAAAAGTGTCCACACTACCAATATTAAACCAGACGTACTGCTATAAAAAAAAGCAGAGATCATCACAAAGCACCCTATCTTATTTCAGCTTCATTACAAGCCAACTTCTTCTAACACATACACAAGCAATTCTCAGAACAGATTCAGACCAAAATAGAGTTTTAAGTTGCCTTGTAAAATGTGCAACTGATATAAGATGCACCTAATAATTCTAAGGCCTACCAACCTGAATATACTTTATCTGTCATTGCTTCTACAGAAATCATACACCAAATAGGTTTGGGGCACTTTAAACAGACTGAAATCCTGGCGTTTGCTCCAGGAACAAATGGAAGAAGAGTAGGTGAACAGATCTTTAGGAGGGAGCTATGCAGTCAGAATAATACAGAGCACTGAACTGGCAAACACAGCAGCCATACAACTTACTGTTTCACCTGAAGATCTCAGCTTTTCTGGTTAAGAAAGGCAATTCTCTACTTCTGGAGCCCATACTAGCTTTCAGGTTAGCTGTCTTCACAAAAGACAGCATGAACTCGTATCATACACCAGAAAAAAAATTCCAGACGTTACTTTCAAACAGTGTTGAGATTTGGTTTTTCAAGAAGATCTCCCTTTTTGCACCATGACCTGCATGACTTGCCCCTACTTACCCTAATATTGAAAAAGAAAAAAAGAGAGTAGTCCTAAGTATTAACTGATTGAGAAACTGAGGCAAATGGTGGTATGTGGGCGAAAGAGTAGGTGTATAAATAAGTCACGCTGAAACCCACTGATGAAGTAACTGCTGCAGATTTCACTTCACCCCAGAGAGACTTGCAGACCTTGTTTCAGAAAGTCAGTTAAAAAACTCTGCCACCCAGGAAGAGGTAACCTGATAAAGCTTCTCTTTTGTTTTTCACATAACTGGCTAAAAGCAGTCTGGAACAGAAAAGATCCAAAAGTATGTATGGTTAAGTCTGGGGTTTTCTTGAGCAGATGGAAAACAGCAGTTAGAAATACAGAACCTCCAGCAATTTCTCACTCTTCCTGTTTGTGTATTTGTATTAAGAGCATGGTGCTGGAAAGGAACTACTTGCCATAGCTTTAAGATATCTGTGGCAAAACAATCGATACAGTAAAGTGAAAAACACACAATGTAGGATAACGTAACAGGTAAGGCAGAAAACATGTTTTAGATTAAGAGATTATTAATGCTCCAGACCAAGTTTTCTGCATCAAACTTTACCTAAAAAGATTGCTTTGCTGTTTCTAATGTCTCATGTATACGTATTAAAAGTGTTTACCCATTCATGAGGAGACTTTCCTGAAACAAAGATCACTCTAACAAAGCGCTTGTTCACCACTTCAAGTCTGTCCACCTGTAGGAGGAAAGAACAAAACTTGTGATGTGTTAGTGTACAGTCACTGCACTTTCATCACAGCTAAGAGCTACATATACCAAATATGAACCTGTCTGTTTTCCAGTAAGGAGAATAAAATTCATGTTGAAGATCAGGATGGTTCCACAATCTACAGTTTGCCATTAGGAATGGCATGAAGAATCACGTATGTAATCAGTAAGCAAGAAATATCGGCACATTAAAATTTAGACTGAAAGGATGACCTCAACCCCTTTTTCAAGAAAAAAAATCCAATGCATACCTCAGCTCAAATCACTGGTAGAGTGAAACAGTTAAACAATACTTAACTATTTCAATGGTCAAACACCAACAGCAATAGACCACACGACTTCAAACTCTTGTAGCAGCTTCCAAAACAAAACAAATCAAACTGAACAAAATGAGGGAAAACTTAACTGTGCTCTTACAATTGTTTACCCTAATATAAAGGACCTCCTGTGCTACCATACTAACCACAATAACATCAATTAGATAAAGAATAACTTAGCTGAGGTAACAGATACTATATAAACTAAAACCAAGAATTGAGCTGCAGGTTCACAGATATATACTATTAAGCTTTTTTTTTTTTGATAGTCAAAGTCTCAAATGGTTAGTTTCTTGAATTTGACAGGGTCTCTTCAGAAGGCAACTAAAGTTTCTTTCCATTTTTTCTTCCTCTTTCCATAAAATAACTGGTTTCAGCATCTTTAAAGAATTTAAAACTAGCAATGGTTCTACAAGTTGGGCCTGAACTGTACACAGGCTAGTAAGGTTGTTTCCCCGAACTCACTACATGTGGCCGTTTCTGGCAGAATTGAAGCAAAACATGAGCTAAGAAGCCAATCTAGATCTAGCTTGACTTCATGCAAAACTACCTGAACATCTTTGTTTTGAAAAGCACATAACCCCAATAGCGCTGATGTCTTCTCCCCATTAACTGGCCAACGCTAAGGCAACCAATGGCATTTGACAGCTACATAATTAGCTTATCTGAATATCCAGACTACATCTTACAAAGGCCCAAGAGACTTGGTTTTGTGCAACAGCCCACTTTCATAATGCTTTTCTGCAACAAGGGTTCAGGCTTCGTTCACCATAACAGCTAAACTAATCTTTTTACTGAGCTAGTGTCTTACTGCTTCACGACAAATATAATCAGTAAGTTTTTTTTTTCCACAAGATGTACATATAATTGCCAATTAAGAACAGGATTGTAAGACACAGTGCAGGCAGAAGGGGAGAAGTGTACAGAGCAGCTCTGCATAGATCAGTAAGACAAAGAAAGGTAGAAAACAACCTGTTTAGCACTTTACCAAAGTAACGGAGCAGTAGGAAGCATGCTGTTAACACAGAATCCCAGGTCTGAAACCTAGAGAAGGAAGCAAGCCAATGTTTTCCTAGCCTGCAGGCTAAGCTACAAACAGGGAGGTAACAGACGCAAGAACTAGTGGCTCCTGAAGTGGAAAAGGCCTGTGTAACACACTCAACCTTCTGAACTTCAGGGCATCACCAACCTATTACTCCAAGTGTGGAAAGCTGCCAAGTACAGAGAGATAGGACACCGATGATAAAATTGATTGCTCTAGTAGTGGCTCCAGGTAGGAAGGAAAGAAGAAATAAGAGAGGAGAAAACAAATAAAGGAAGCTATTTTACAACACATGCCAATTTACTGTCCTTGGAAGGGAATTCTTTAACTCCCCGCCCCCACCTTTCTGTTTGCACTGCTGCTCCTCAGATTCCCTGAGGAACTGATTCAAGGCATGAAACAAGAAGGACACTTTTTTTTTCCAGGGGGGTGGGCTCGTGGAAGTCTTTAAGGTTAGAAGTAAGTTTCTTCTGAGGCCAGCTCACGTGTCTGCTTAAGCCATTAGGTGGGCTTACGTGTAGTATAAGACCATATGCCGAGAGACTGTGGTTGCACTGCCTCTTCAAACTAGCATCAACACGAGCTATCCAACAGAAAAAGTTCTGTCCTGAGCTGCCCATTCCCTCTCCTCTCTTGGACTGACACAAATCTTCATACAGCCATCCAGAACATCAGATCAAGGAACTGATTAAGACGAAAACTGATCCCCTTCTCCCTCAAAAGTTACTCTTGAGCTGGTTCTCACTCCACAGATACATGAAGACGAGCATAAGCAGGGAGGCAGAAATGAGCATCTTCAGCACACTGATTTTCCATTTCTATTCCCCTCACTACTCACCACTCCTTTAGAAAGGTAGTTATTGACAAAGTCTTTCCAGGTGATTTCTCTCCCAGGGACCCTGAAGAAGAAGTAATATACCACCATTGTCCAGAAGAAAGAACTTCCCACTACGTACATCCGAAACTCCCTGACATCCCATGGAATGTCACCCTAGGAAATGGAGGAAAAAAGGTTTTAGAGTCTGTAATACAGTAAGAACATAACAAACAGGTTCTAGTATCTATTTGTGGCTTCTATTCTCTGCCCTCAAGGTTACCACAGAGAACGTCAAACAAAGCTGTATTTTGTTGTATGAACACACTTCAGTAACTTCTGAGGAATTACAACGTTAGTAGAAAATCTTTTAAGTGTTTTATATATAGTAAGTGAATAGTTTTGATCTATGAACTACTTATGTAAAATTAAAAAGTTTTGCCATCTGCTATATGACCTTTCCCTCTCCATTCTACAACAATTTTCCCTGCCTTCCAGGACTACATGCAAGACCTGCAAAAATAAAGGAAAAGAAAAAAAACAACAGGAAGAACCCAGGCATAATTTTTTCCTCTTTCCTACTAAGTAAAATCAGAAAAATATTCTTTATTTTTCTGATTTATATATATTCTATAATATTATTTATCGTGTACTGCCAGATGCTATCATCTTTGTGCTACAGCTAATGACAATAAATATAAATTTCAAAAAGAAACTTATTTAAGTATTCCATTAAGGTCAGAATGGCTAACAGTAAGGTCAGAATGGCTAACAGTAAACTACATTTAACTAGCATTGTGTAGTCGGCAAATTTTACAAATTGACATTCTGAAACAAAATACGAAGCCTTTAAAGGCCTGAGGCTCCACTATAAGAATACTGACTACTAGCAACCATATTCATATAGCTTAAAACTCCATTAACGTTCCTGAACCAGAGTTAGATGCCTCTGAAGGTAGATACAAAACGGTTGTTTATGAAAGGCACTGAGTGGGGAGCCACCTAGAGCCAGTTACTATGAAACACTAGGCACAGGAGGCTTAAGGAAGAGTTAGGCAATCAGAATATGGCCCTAAAAAGCAAAAAACACGCAAGGTTACTTCATGGGAACAAGACAGTTAGTACCATAAAGATATTTTAAAGTCAAAACCTTCTGTAATCTGGTCCACCAGTTAGTTTCTTCTTTCTTGCCACCTTTTTTTCCACCACTGCCACCTCCTCCACTACCAGTCCCACTAGGCTGTCGGGCACTGGCTTGCTTTACTTCTATCAAAAATAAAACGTAACAAAAATATACATCTTTACATCTTATACCACTCTCACACTATTTTTTATTAGTTTTGAAATTAGAGTTGTTCTGAAAAATGAACTAGTTTGCAATGCTATGATAATTAGAGGATGTGAGAAACTGCATTTTCCATAGGAAAACAGATATATAGCCCATTAACTAGCAGAGAGACCTCTACCTCATACAGTTATGATCACAAGAGAGGTCTGTTAATTGTATAACTGATGACACTTGGGCACCAAGAACTGAAAAATGTCCCAAATATAAAAGAAACCTGTTATGGAGACTGCACGAAACTTATTTCTACTGCACTAATCTAAGACGTGCAAGATTATTCTAAGCATTTTGTTGGGGGTTGGGGGAGGATTGGTGGGGTTTTTTGTTGGGTTTGGGGGTGGTGGTGTGGGTTGGGGTTTTGGGGGGGTGGGGTTAGGGTTTTGGGTTTTTTTGTTGGTTTTTTGTTTGTTTTAAAAAACACCACCTACAAGCTCTAAGTAACATCTCCTTCTCCCATAATTCACCCCTCCAGTCATTTTATGGTCCTCTTAAAGCTCAGGGTTTATCGATATCACAGGTTGGCATCCTTTTTAATATTCTAGAGACAAGCACAGCACAGTAACAGCCAGCTACGGCTGAGGAGTTCATCTTAATCATTCTTCTACTCATCCAACTCACAAGGTGCCTGCATGGCATAGCATAATGTCATATGTCAACATACTCAAGAGGGCGAGACGGAGCACAACACTAACACACGCTCCTTCCAACCCTAGCTCTTTCAAGAGCTTGGTAGTTTGGGCATCTAGGCATGACACTAGATTTTACCATTCAAGGCCTAGTGGAAGGAAAACTGCTGCTCCTGTTACTGCTCTCATGCCTCTCCTTCTCCTTGGAAGATGCGTTACACAGATTTCTGGTACAACAGAGTGGCTGTTATTGCTAATGATTTCCAGATTCAACCCCCGCCTTGTAAAGATAGGGCTCCTTCTAGCACGGCCACTACTAGCTCCTCTTTCAAGCAGCAGGCTACGTGGTTGGTCCTGGCTAAAGAGCTGGTTCTGGATCCTCACCCAGAATGACAATTCTGGTTATTCCATACAACAAAATGAGTATTTTAGCTTGCTCTAGGAAAAGCTGAGAACTTTATGCATAGAGAATCTCTGAATGCATGACTATGTCAACTAATAGGTCACAGTAAAACAAGAATTTAAGGACAGCATTCCAACAGAAACATAAGGGAAAACAAATGTTATTCCAGAAGATATACAAGATATGAAAGCAAAATAACGTTTAATAAAAATATATCAATTTGCACTTTTAAACTAATCTGGTACAGAAACATCTTCCCTGAAAAATAAACCAAAAAACCCCAAACCCACAATGTTATGCTAAAATCTAATCTAACAAATACACGTTCCACAAAAAGAACTGAATCAAGCAGCTTTTTGTACCTTTTGTTTCTCCAGCTGTACCTTTAGTTCCATTAGCTTTCTTCCCATTGGGAAAATATTTTTCAAATCCTATTAAGAAAGAGTTAAAGAGCTCATAATTGTTTTTTAGTTTACAATTCTGTCATTCCACTTCAGTAGTCACAGGCTGGATGTATACAACAGCAAAGAAGCTAGCAACATATAGACTGCAAAGACGGTTTTGTTCTTGTATTTTTGTTGACGAGCTCTACCAGGTTCCCATAAATAAATCTACTACTGTTGACAAGAAAATATCAAATGTATTTAATAACCTAAAGTAAAGCTGTCCTTTAAACCAGAGATAGACAAGCTTAGTTCAACAGAAAATTGCATTTCACAGCATGAGGTTGAGCAAACTGCAGTCATTCTTTAATAGCTCCTAAAAATCCCATAAATCAATGTTCCACCTCAAGATTAATGGCTGGTTAGTATAAGAACTTACTTCCCCGCAGACAATAAACCTAACTGGCACACAAGTGCAGTCCTCAGCAAGGAATGCAGTCTGCTTCGCTTCACTGATCAAAGTTATAATCACCTTTGGGAGGTTGAGAGAAAAGCCTTCTGCAAGCAGCAATTACACTTGCCCAAACAGTACTTCTGTCAGTAGCAGCTCCAGTGGTAACTTTTTCACGGAGCTGAAAGACGAAAAATAAATATAAAGCAACAAGAAGGTGCCACAAGAATCTTGAAGCTCTCTAATAATCCTGAACTGCAACAAGTCAGGTATTACTTTACAACAGGAACTTTACAACAGACTTCATAGTAACTGCTGTGGACCAGAGCGTAAGACAACAATAGAAAAGGAAAAGTCAATCAAATGGGTAATTTCTACAGCAAGGAAATTTTTATTCTATTTGTTAAGAGCAGAGTTTCATCTTACATACAAACATAACATTCTTTATTAAAAGAGGAAAAAAAAAGTCAAGCAGGAAACACTACAAGCTATGAACATTAAATACCTACACACTGATCCTATGGGAAATATTTCATAGTACCAGCTGAATGACACTTAAGTGCAACACTAACTGTGATCGTACAAGCACGATCCACACAGTACTGAATTATGTCTTGCTAAAGAACTGCGTCTTTTTCCAAATAGTTAAGAACCTGTAACTTCTCAATATGAAAGATCTGCTTGAATCCAAAAGAAAGGGATATGGCAGACAAAGCTTACGTCCAGCTAAGAAACCAACACAGAGGAGGAACGCCAGTTCAAAAAGCAGACCTAAACCCCTATGTAGGTGAAGATCCAGTTATAAGAACACAACAAACCCAAGTCTATCACACCTTGTTCTAAGACTAATTGTTTACTGTTATTCACCATTTAAGTGCAATTGAAGGAAACAAATATTTTCAATGACTACTTCTTAAGAAAACTTTTAGTATCGTAACTGAATACTTAAAAACAGAGTAAACTGCAGTTTTATTACAGAGAAATCAAACCCCCTGTCTTCAAGACAGACATATTTTAGATAAAATCCCAACTTATCCCCTTCCCAAGCTTCCCCGGCGCTTCTAAGGGGAAAAAAAAAAAAAATTCATATCAAGATTTCCCCACAGGCTGACTTTCTTTCTGCCTCCATTCCCTTCTGCCCCACAGAGGTGCTCAGTCTCCTTCTGTTCTTTTTGATCAGAAGTTACTGACCTTAAGAGCCAGAGAAATAGTAAAAAAACAAACCGAACCCAAAAAAAGAGAGAACAACAGGTCCTGGAAACATGACTCAAGGTATCCAATGCAAGACAGCAAACATCCATCTAGGACTAACACCTCTAGGACTACATTTGTGAAGGAAAGCTCAATGTTAGCACCTCCATAGCACTTTTGTTATAGTCAAGTTACAATGGTTGTAGACAAAACCTGTTTTTGCATATTAAACAAACTTGTAGGATACTAGATTACGTGCTAAGACTACACTAGGAATGCTGACGTATCATTAATTGAATTCTAACTCTCCTGAAGCTTTCTGTCTGGGAGCTTCCCCCTCCACCCCTTATTAAATGATGAAATACATTAGACTTATTCTGAGTAGCCATCTAGTTCCACCTGCTGGAACCAAGCGGAATACCAGAATGTCCTTGTTGCTTGCTTTTGCTGTAGACTGAGCTAAGAATTCTTAGGCTGCTCCATCCAGCCATTATTTTGTGCCACTGCATGTCTTTGAATAAAGGTCTGATACTGAAAATCCAAGAGGGTATTTACTGATCATGAAAAGCATGTGCGGTACAGATAGCCTGGAGAACAGCTGATCTAGAGAACAGCTACTAGGTCCAATACACTATGACCTCCAACATGAGCAATTGCATCTGTGCTCCTAGAAGAAGCTTTAGGACAAGTGGGATGCATCTGTGTGGGCAATAAAATAAAAAGAGCCTGCCACAGACCAACCCATCTCTGTAGTTCAAATACAAATGAATGTTGCAGCAACAGATGAAACTCAAAGACATGTCCAGTAATACTGGCTTCTCTTCTATGTCACTGGTCTCCTACAACACCAAAAAAAATTGGGAGTTCTTTATTCCGCAAGCTCAGATTACTTTTTATTTGTAAAGAGACAGGAATATTCAGAAACCTTTACTCCAACTAAAATAAAGTAACTGCTCATGTTTAAAAGAAAAGTTTAAGTAAGCCAATTCCAACTGTCCAATTGCTTGACTCAGCTAGACCAGCATGGGTTTATTACAGAATTAAATTATAGTTTAATCAGGTTGGGGTGGGAGGGTAGAGGAGGGAGAGAAGGAGGGAGCAAAGGAGAGAGATGGGTAAGCAGATAGAGCTTTGGGGCAGACATGACTAATGGAACTGGTTTGTTGCTGGATTGTCTCTACAGATCCTAAATTCCGTGAATAAATGCCTAGTCACCTGTCAAGTCAACATGCAGAGCGCTGAGTGTTTTAAAAGTCGTTTTGTGAGAAAAGGGAACAACTGACTTCATGGCACATTCAGTAAATCACCTGACTGAGTCTGGGAGGCGTGCTTTTATGCTACCAGCAGGTCTCCCGAAACATGCGGTTTCCTTTCACCATACCGTTCCACAAATGCAAAAGTTGTTAGAACCATGCCACACTGGTAACAACTGCTTGGGTTTGGGTTTGTTTTTTTCCCCCTCATCTGTAAGTCATCAGCATGAAAACTGATCATACTGATCCTGATACAGGACCTGTCCCTGGGGTGGCTGGCAATGGGAATGCCCCAGCAAGCTTAGCTGATATAAGCACACCCACTGCCTAAGCAGAGGGAAAGCAAACAAAGCACATTTAGCCTGGATGCTTAAATAGTACAGCGCCTGTTTTGGGCTACGTACCATGAAACTCTGCCCAGCTTCTCTCAGTCAGAGATGAAAGAACTGTCACAGCATACAAAGCAAAAAAACCTTATCTAATATTTTTTTTTCCCCAGGCAAACCTTGTGACACCTTCCTAAAAAAAAAAAAAACCCACAAAAAAACCCACCCCAAACAAGACTTTTTTTAAAAATATAAGTTCAGTATAAGCAAGTTTAGAGTACACAACGTCTGTTTTACAAATGCAATGAAAATGTTACTACACCAGAGTATAACATAAACCTGAGATCTGTAACACCAAATAAATGCCTTCTCCATGATTCCAACATTAAACAAAATAGGTAATTTTAAATAAGCAGAACTACTGACTTTACAAAAACATTTTAACCATAATCCATTTTTGTAAAACTGAGGATACACAAAACAAGAACAGAAAAATCCACTCGCTTAGTTATGTAAGCAAAAGATCAAGAATCTATTAATTCAAGGAAGTTACAAGTTGACAGTTTTATCCATAAACAAGTTCCAAACCAAACAAAATAAAGTGAAGCCAAAAGTGTTAATTATCTAACAGTCACCAAAATATTACATAAGAGCATGTTAGGGAGGGAACAGAAAGCTGGTAAAGAAATCTAACTTCATGCAAGCTACTTATTTTGTTTTGCCAAAAGCCGTTACTTTTATATTTTTTTGATCTTTCATTTAAAAACAAAAATTAAAAATCATTGTTTTGCTGCCTATACACACACAGGTGCTGGAGTGAATACAAAGTTCTCTTCACAGTTTCTGTTCCGTTCCAAATAAGAACTCACTGAATTTTACTGACAGAAACAAGAATTAGCTTCCTGACAGATTAGCAGTACTTCTGACAGTGTTTCATTTATTGTTGTAATTAATAATAATCATTTATTACTGTATTGTTCAGATATGACCACACAAAAACACAAATTCAATATTAAAAACGAACACATATTTATACTTAGGACTAAGTTACTAACATCCTTATGTATATTAATCTCAAAATTATCACCATCCTAGTGACAACCTTCAAGGTGCAATTGCTCTCCACTATATACTACAGAAAAATTAAGCAACCTGCCCAAGACGCCATTGAAAGGTGCAGGAAAAAAGGTGCATCTCCCTTTTCCCAAGCAGTAGCGTAGGCCTGTCATTACTCCGATACGGTAGGGTTGACAACAAGGATAATACACGTTATCCTTGTTAGGATAATACACGTTATCCTTGTTAGGATAGCTGACAAGCCTAAACTATTTTGCTAAGAACGAACACCCAGCCACCGTGATTTATCGGTTAATACTAGAACGGCAGGTTCGAACCCATACCACCACTGCACCGTGCAGTCCCGGAATGCGACCAACCGGCCACCTGCCTTCCCTTTTCCAGCACACAACCCTTCCCTCACTGGCGACCCAAACCCCCGAACAAACCGCTCGGCCCGCAGCGCAGACGCCATGTGCAGCCAGGCACAAACCCACCTCCCGCGCATCACCGCCCTGAAAAAGCAACGGAGGTACTTTTGAGTTAGGGGGAGCGCATCACCCTCACTGGCGACCCAAACCCCCGAACAAACCGCTCGGCCCGCAGCGCAGACGCCATGTGCAGCCAGGCACAAACCCACCTCCCGCGCATCACCGCCCTGAAAAAGCAACGGAGGTACTTTTGAGTTAGGGGGAGCGCATCGCTTGAAAACCCGCTGGGAACCCGGCGATCC
>NW_008824283.1:8332054-8337479 GCF_000699105.1 Pygoscelis adeliae | reverse complement strand
TCCTCCGGGGGGGGGGGTCCGGGGACGGTCCCCGGCGGTGCGTCAGCGCGCCCCCCGCTGCCGGTCCTTCGTCGCCTTAAGCTTTTTCCTGCGTGGTCGGACGCCGTGTGAGGGTTTCTCCCACCTCCTGCCGAGTGCAGCGGGGAACGCCGTTCCAACAGGGCAGCGGTAGGGCTGGCCCGACGGCGTAATTGCTTGATAAAGATGTGGGCGTTAAAGGAAAAACAGCTTTCACACTATCAAAAAAAAAAGTAATCCCAAACTGCTGACGTACTTGATGTACTCTGTCCATACATTTCCAAGAGATATGGACAGAGTGACTGTGTGTTACCTTAGCCGGCAGATACTCTCACAGAGGTGCCTAGCAGACAGCCATTAAGCGATAGCTGAGTAAGTTTTCCTACCGTCAGTCCTTTTCTGCATTAATCGTATTTTGAACATGGTTGTGGCCATCCAACTCCATTTTTGTATAACGAGGGAACAGTAGGCACAAGCGTCAACAGGTATGTAACACTTGCTCAAGCTATACTGGGGAGCTGACGCGGGGGACGCGGCGGTTCCAGTGCAGCTCTTAAAATGCCACCGATAACTCATCTGCTACAGGTCTCTCAAAAATCTCGAAACTTGAAGAGCACCAGGGGTGGTAGTTCTTAAAATACTTACAAAATATCCCAGATGTGCAGCTTTAAACTTCTTTAATTACATTAACACAACCGAATTCATTACGCTGACGTAGGTGTTAGGTGTTCAACTTTAACCTTAATCTGGTATAAGTACACAGTAGCTTCTAATGTGAAATGGCAGGCAGAGGCTAGTAAAGGCTGCTTGTGTATGGCATGACTTCTGAGTTTGAGATTAATATCTGTCACTTGGGAGACACAAACTCGATCTTATTTGGCATTTTCTCATTGAGATCTCTATTGGAACACCCCCATCTTATGGTGTAATGTGTGCGGGGGTAGGCAGTTCAGCTCAGGGGTTAATAAAATATCATTGCGCCTTATCGGATCTCTGACTCTTAAAATCCCTCAAGGACGTTTAACAGAAATTTGACCTTTTCAGTTTGTGTATCGTCTGTTGATAATGATGTATAGTCACTGAAGATAACAAGGAATGGTCCTTCAGCTCTCCTTCTGATGTAGGAATTGAAGGCTCTCTTTTTCCTGCTCGCACCAATAAAGCTGAAAGACCTTTTCTTACTCTTCTTGTTGGAAGAAGAACTTATTTTTCCAAGCTCCTGTTTGTTCTGGCGGTGGTGTACTGTTGATGCCCTTCTGTATCGGTCTATTTTAAGACTAAAAGTAGTGTTCTTAAAAATCAAATCCATTGAGGGCCCTAAGTGCAACTCGTATGTACAAGTTGGCACCCCTAACCCTTCTTAAGTTAGATATCAATAGTTGAGTTTTTAAAGGTACCTTTAAAGGTTATAAACCTTTCATTCCAGATCTATCAGTTATTCTGAATATAGAAATCATTGCTTCGGGACATAATTTCTGTATTGGATCAAGTCCCTGATTTATCTAGCCACCTCTATTTCAGAAGAAGGTATATGAAGTCCCACAACAAGAGCCTTGTGGACAGCCTGGCCTCCAGTAGTGGGGCTGCTCTGACCCCAGGAGTTTGAGATTGTCAAAACTTGTTTCATAAAAACAGTTCTGTATTGAGAAGAGTGTCTATAAATGTAATTAATACATGGTAACAAGCTGCTGGAAGCAGTGTTACAGGTGCAGACTTAAGGCAGTGAGCTGATACGGTTTCTGAAAATCTGTTTTTTTATTTTGAACTTCCTGATTTTTTTTTTTAGTTGAATTAAATTTCACTTTGCTTTTTTGCTGTAGGAAGAAATAGAAGCTAATGATTTCTTCTTTAGTTTATCTGGTGTGCTTAGAATTATAGAAGAATTTGTATTGGAGTGGACTTCCGGAGGTCATCTAGTCCAGCCTCCTTCTCAAAGCAGGGCTAACTTAAAGCTTAGGTCAGGTTGCTTTTCCGGTTGAGTTCTGAAGCGAATCGAGATTCAACAATCTCTGTGGACAGCTACCCTGTCATTGTGGGTTTTTTGCACAGCTAATTGGAATGTCACTTGCAGCAATTTGTGACTGTTGCCCCTTGCCCTCATTTCTGTTAGACTTGGGTTAATAATTCCTTTCTTCACTCTGTAGAAAGGAATTTTTTTTTTTCTGTTTGCGTGTCAATACTTTCTTACTGCCTTTCCAAGCATCACTGTATTCTGAAGGGACTTTTGCGAGCTACGGAGTTGTACAGCATGTGCCATATTACGCAAGCTAGATCCCTGGTTTAGTGTTGTCTGAATACTTGCAATTAATACACAATAGTTACAAATATTGTCTCCTCTTCTTTTTACAGACACCCCTGGGATACAGTGATCAAAGCTGCTATGAGGAAGTACCCCAACCCAATGAATCCGTGTGTGGTTGGAGTAGATGTCCTCAACAGAAGCCTGGATAACCAGGGGAGGTTGCATAGTCACCGTCTTCTCAGCACAGAGTGGGGATTGCCAAGTATCGTGAAAGCGGTACGCTTTTACAGTCTTAATGGTTTATTAAGGGTGTGATGCATTTTTATGTCATCATCCGAATTGGAGCTGAATTCAAAGTAAAAGCTTAATTTATAGGAAATATCATCCACAAATATCACATAAGCTGTAATTAGCGTACTTTGTAGCAAGAGTACGTTGTAGGCTTTAATATGCCTATAGTGTGTGTATGTCTATACATGCCTTCCAGACTGGTCTGTGTCATGCTATATGACTGATACAACCTACCAGGATGTAGTCTTGCCACTGATCACAGTGTTCTGGTATCCACAAATTACTTTGTATTTATTTGGGGTCACTAAGAACTTGACATTTATGCATTTCAGTTTTTTTGTTTGCTGGGGTTTTGTTTTGTTTTGTTTTAATTTTAGTACTTTTTAAATTTTTTGTATTTCTTCACTTTCAGATTTTAGGAACAAGTAGAACTCTGACTTACATTGAGGAACATTCTGTGGTAGATCCAGTGGAAAAAAAGATGGAGCTTTGCTCAACTAATGTGAGTGGTAGCTTAAGAAGTTCCTGGTAATTAGTTCTGGAGATTAGATGTTTTGCTCTTAACATTTTAGATTAGAAATGTGTTTGCATCTTTCATCAGGAGGCGGCAATTTCCATGTCTTAGTTGGCTCTTTTTTTCTCCCTCCTACTTCTTCCCACAAATAGGAAACTTTAAATACTCTGGCATCAAACATTTGTGATTCTGTTTTTAATGTAAGATTATTTCTCAGAATGGATGTAAAGTAGTCTGACTTTTAGATTAATAACTTGTTCTACATTACACTGCCATTTACAACAAAAGTTTTAATTTGAAATGCCTTTTTTCACAAAATGTAAATGAACTATTATGCTGTATTTTGGTATCCTGGGAGCTTGTAACTATCAGATTTAAAGTGGAGTTGTCTGTAGGAGAGCCTCATCTCTGTACAAGAGGCATTGCCTTTCCTGAGTATTAATTTTCTGTACACTCCAAATAGTGTTATGGTGGTCTTGGTCTTGAAGAGCCTCTCTGAATTGCATGCCATAATTCAGATAAGACTCAACATTCAGAGAAAACAAATGGAAAGCTGTTTGTGCTTTGTACTGTGAATAGGAACTTAGATTGATATAATTAGATCTAGGATAGGAGAAGATGCATCACCCTTTATAGATCTTTTTATTGACTGTGTTCTGGGTTTTATATTCTGCGTACACTGCTTTGTCTCTGACATTAAATTGAGTGCTCTACTATTGAGTAGTGCTGTTGATAACAGAAAAATGAAAGGCGGGAAGTGAGGATTTCAGCTCTCTTTTCTTTTTAAGATTACTCTCACAAACTTGGTGTCTGTTGATGAGAGACTGGTTTACACACCTCATCCTGAAAACCCTGAAAAGTAAGTAAGGATATTTGTGTGCTTCTTTGTGTATAGGAGACATTGTGTTAGTCCAATTCAGTTTAGGTATTAACATTTCTTTATTCTCCTACAGAACTGTGCTAACTCAAGAAGCAATTATTACTGTTAAAGGCATTAGCTTGAGCAGTTATCTGGAAAGCTTAATGGCAAACACAATATCTTCTAATGCCAGAAAGGTACATCTTTATTCTGTTTTCTCCCTCTCCCCCCACCCCTACCTTTCTTTTTGTTGAAATAGTAATTGTCAGTCATGTGTGCTGATACTATATTTAATTTCTCTAAACTTTATGCACAGTTTCAGCTGATTTTTTTGTAGGACCTCAGCAAGTAGAATATAATTTCCCAAAGGATGAAAAGGTTTCACTACTAAATCTTTGTTTTTCAACTAGAATTGCACATCAGAACAAACAAACTTCTGTGTGTATGCTAGAGTTGCACATAGTGTAGACATATTACTGGGTTTTGGGGTTTCTTTTTTCCAAAGCACCTTTCTAAACATTAACCTCCTATTTCCAGGAGTTAGTGCTAGTAGGGAATGTAACTTCCTTTTCAGCCTTTATAATTTGGATTTAGCAGTTAATGCTAGCATATTTTCTGTGCTGCTTTGTCAGTTGTTCCAGTTCCTATCCATTATTGAGCTGTCTCCTTGCCTTTGGCTGAAAGTAAGGTAGTGTAAGCAGAGGCATATTCTTTGAAGAGATGAAACTATACGGGCTTTTGTAGGTAACACTACACTGACTCGTCTGTCTCGTGCTTGCTTTTTCTACTTGGCTTGCAGCCATGGAGCTGTACTTCAGCACGGGCAGAGCTACGGGAGTGCTTATTCTTGGGCACATTGTCTTATCCTTCTTCGGGGAAGGTGGGAAAGAAATGGGATTGCTGGAGAAGCATGGGCATCACTGCCTAACAGCAGGATGAGCGCACCTGAAATTTGAGTTTGTGCTCTGCATTGCTGGAGAGGTTCAGCACAGTGGGAATCTGGCCCAGGTAACTCCTGATATACCAGAAAGCCTGTGCTTTGGCCAGCCCTTTGTCCTTGTGAGAGATCTTGCTTGACCAAGGCAGTGTAAGGCAACTTGATAGGAGGTATTAACCAACAAGATCAGAGAGGAGAAAGCCTCCTTTTCCTCCCTTCTGTGTGCTTCTCCAAAAATGAGAGGAAAACAGGTTAAAATCAGGGAATGGGGAAGGAGTGATGGGTAATGTCTAGACACTGAAGAGTAACTTTAACTAGCTGAGTGCTCTCTGTGTTTGTGTGAAAGTCATAAATGGAACGTATTTCAGATAAATTACAATTCTATTCTGATCCAGTTTCCATTTAGAAGTCTCTGTGGGGCATATATTCTTGAAAGAGAAGTCCAAACCCTGGCTCACAACCAAACTCAGTCTGACTCGGAGGTAGCAAAGCACTAGGTAGTTGGAATGGACAGATCAACTAGGCACGCTTAAAAGTGCTGGCTGAATTCTTCGTGGCATCTGT
>NW_008824283.1:8312917-8332014 GCF_000699105.1 Pygoscelis adeliae | reverse complement strand
GTGTAAATATTCCTTGGTACCTATTCAGGTGCTGCCTGTGTGAGAGCTCGATTTCTTTTAAAGATTGTTCTTCTGTTCTGCCATTTTCAAGGAACACACTGGCTCACAAGCTTCTTGCAAATCAAAAAGACCTTCTTGTCCTGTGTGTTTCACTGAAGAGTCTCTTTAGAGATCTTGAACTTGGCAGGAATTTGTAGTTGCTGTCCCCAGCCCTTTCTTTGCTAGCAGTAACCTACTCTGCTGCTAGTAGCTCTTCCCGCATGCTGTGCTGTGCGTCTGTGCTCTTAGCACCCCTCTTAAACGTCACGAAAGTTGCTGAAAAATGTTTTGTTGTTTTGAAGAAACAGGAAGTAAGTATTGAGATTGTGCTCTGAGGTAGAGGTGGCAGATGACGCATTATTCTTTTAAATGACGATGGAAAACTCATTTGCCATACGTTGTAAATCTTTTTTGTGTTACTCCAGGGGTGGGATGCTATTGAGTGGATAATTCAAAATTCTGAAAGCGCTCTAAGCTAGCAGTTCTCCACATCTACAGTTTGTACTAACTAGTGGTAATGCCAGCATTCTTCTTCTTGGTACAGCATTTCAGCTTTCTAGCAAATATGTGCATGGATTGTTGTCATGTGAATTTCATAAATTAACCCGCATGTATGTTTTATATACATTGCATACAGGAATGGCAAACATGATCATTACACTGCAGTTGTAGAGAGCGAGAGTAGGTCAGATCTAGACTGGATCAATTAACCCGTGCTTATGCCACTGGACAGCCAACTTGCTGCAGCCATGTCTTGTGCCACACGTTATTGCTTATGGTTTGAAAGTGGAATGATGACTGCAGATAACTAGGCACGTGAATGGGTCTCTCTACCAAGTGTTTGATCTGGTCCTGGTTTCTGTGATTTCAGTATGTAAAACTAGTACCTGAAGAAATTAATAAATTGGTGAATGACTGGAATTTGCATTATAAAAATGAAACAGAATTGTAGTCTTAGGATATAAAATTGATTTCTTGAAACAGATTGCCTAACAGGGCCAGTCTTTCTCATAGTGAAATTGTATTTGCTTTTCTTATGCCCGAGGAATCTTGTTGCCCTTCTGTGAACTTCTGTGGAAATCTGTACAAAGCTTGAAGCTGTCAGAATGTCAGTCTGTTTGTGTTTTTCATTGGTCTTGTAGTTCTAATCATTTTGGTAGTGACGTGTCCCTTAAGCGATGTGACTATGAAAAAATCTGATGTCAAGGTTGAGAGAACTGAGTGTACTTGCCCCTGTGATACTTCTGCGCAGATTGTTGTGCTTCCACTAGTCAGTTTGGCCTGTCTCTGTCGTTCCTGTATGGGCTTCAACTAATAAGATTCCTTAAAAAAAGAAAAAATCTATTATGCTGCTTCTCCTAGTTAAGAATGTAGGGGTTTTTTGCTTACTTTGAGATCAGTGTATGCCATGAGTGTTTGCTTTTATGTTCTCATTCCACTAAGCTTTTATGGCTGTTTTTCTGGAAAATGTCAACTACAAAGGCTCAGCATTTATCAGTCACTTAAGCTCTACCAACAAATCTTCATATGCAGCGTTTGGTCTGCCAAACACGTCATACTGCTAACATATGCAATAAAGACTAATATAATATGCATGCCTGGTTATGAATGTGCTTGCTTAATGACTTACTACAGAATTTGTTGTACAGTGTGAAACTTTATAGACCAATCCTCTGTCAGATTTTTTTTTTTGGTAACTGGGTAGTTCTACAGTACTTGGAGGCTTTGCATCTGGTTAAAATTTTGTAACTTAATTTCCTGTGCAGAATATTCCTGAAATCTTCCTTGCCAATATAATGAATTTATTCTTAGCTGCAAAGTACAGCATATAGTGTATGTAGGTCTAAGGAAACATGCAGACCTATGTAGTCTCAAAAGCTGAAGGAAATATCTTGGTGCTCCAGTTGAATGTCATGGATTTTTTTCTTCTTTATTTTATCTTATCTTACCAACAAATATATCAACTAAAATACTATGACCTGGTTGTTTCATAGTCAGGGCCTGAAAAGAATCTCAGTATTTTTCTACTGAGCATTTTCTACATCACAGGTGTTTGACTTTTTGACAAGTCGTCTTTGTGCAATTAGACAAATATAACATGTAAGCTGTTGCTGTCTTACTCAGTTCTCTGTGCCTGTGTCACCTAAGAGAGGACATTTTAACCTGACTTTTAAATACCCCAATGCGTGCTTACTGAAAGATGATTCCCCCTCTCTCCCCCCGCTTTGTTCCTTACGGAGCACTCTACTCAGCTAGTTCATGGCTAGTTACAACTTGTTGCTATGCAGTAGCCTACTCCTGTCTGGGTGCTTTTATCCCTGCTTTGCTGGTGTTCCCAGGTCTTGCACAGGATGTAGAGGTGGTGGAAGTTAGCACCTGCTGAAGCATGGTCGATTTGGTGCTCAAATGGAAGGAACACAGAAGTTGTTAAATCATATTCTTCTACGGACTTTTTTCAGCAACCTGCACTTAAACTGGACAATTTAAATCATGTTTTCTTGATTATTGTTGATATTTTTTAAAGGCATGTCTTGAACTAAGTCAACATAAAGATACTAGTGCTTGAGGTAATTCTGGATAGGGCTGAATCCCCCTTTCTGAGCTCTGGCCAAGAGTTGAACACTTTGTTGTGATATGTGGATAATTTTTCTCAGGTTAAGGACTGCCTGCCAGTGCAGACATAGCAATTAGTGTTTATTCTGTGAGTCCCTGTAATATGAAAAACCTGAAGAGGAACAGAGTCAGCCCTTCACTGAACTTAGTGAGGGTCTTGAGGTAAATATGTTCTTATTCATAGTAAAACTTTATTTCTTTTAATAGATTACACTTTGCAGCCTGGAACTGGGCTTTTAGTATTATTCCAGAGTAATGTTTTTAGCCTCCAAAAAAATTGTTCAAGAGTATGTGTGGGTCTTGTTTTGACCTTTTTTTTTTTTTAGGTTTTCAGAGCTGTTTATGCAGATTCTTGTTCATGCTTAGTGGTTTATAAAGGACAACAGCAGGTTCTGGACACTTTAAGAGGTTTTTGTTCACTTTATCACCTATAATGCACGCAACAAAAATAGTACATCAGAGTTCAGAACAACTCTCTGTGTGTGTGGAGGGCTGTTCCCTCCCTTTCCCTCAATCTCTGCAGAGGGCTTGGGCACTGACACTGGCTCTCCTGAAGACTTAGGACTTTTTCAGCTCAGACCCTTTATCTCCAGAACTCCTCTACACTTGGCCAGAGCCACGTGGCTCTGAGTTACCGCTCTCCACTGTTTGTACTTCTTATTCTTAGTAGGGTAATAGAGGTGAATGTCTCTTGGCTTCTCTTTAAGGAAAAAAGGCCAGGTGTTTTCCTGGTCTGATCCCGTCTGCTTGTTTTGGCAAAAGCTGTCATTCTGAGATTGTGGAGCTCTAAAATCTTGCACTTTTGTTTAGTTAAAGTGCTTCTCTATTTTCTTGGCTTCATTGTGCGGCTGGCTGCGTATTCATCTTGTGGTCATTGGGGTGCAGCTGATACAGGGTCTTCTTAAGGTAAAAGATTTTTGACATGCTTATTTTGCTGGATTCCCCAGCTCTTACTAAAGCATTGGCTGTCAACGCCTGGCTTTGAGGCGCTCCCATTCTGAGAACTGAACAGAGAAAGACCGTACCTTGATATAAAATGTGCGACTGTAGTCTCTCAATTAGTCTGTTTTATATGCTGAGAAGTTGCTGTGTATGAATATAGACAGTGCGAGTCCATCCCTGAACTCTTGCTAGATACCAAATCAATTAGTTGCTACTTCAAAGAGCACTTGGAAGACTATCTTTCTTTGTCCTGGATCTTCTCAAAAACTGTCCATACAACTTGGTTAATGAATCTGAGAACAGTATCTAGACTTTGCCATAGATTTGCTGATATTCTGTGGGTGGTGAGAGAAGCAAACAGTAAAAACAGCAATACTCTTACATAAGGGAACTTCACTGCTGAATTAGGATTTTTGCTTAAAAGTGCAGTACTGGGAGCTCACACCAATATTGCATTTACTTCTTGCTTATGGGTTAAGCAAATGCCTTTGCAGTGAAGTTTCCATAAGAACATGCTAAGAAGTTATCAATATAATCTGGTATCAAACTATGCAGGGCATGAAATTAATTTTAAAACAAGTCTCATGTCTGACAGAGGAAAAACTATAGCAACATGAGCAGTGGTGGTGTATCTGTCCTGATCCTAAATTCCAGTATTTTCCTGGCAGGGTCGGGATGCCCTGGAGTGGGTGATCAGCAAACTAAACACAGAATTGGAGGAGCTGAAGTCAACACGCGAGGGCATGAAACCAGCCATGGCAGCAGCGTCAACAGAAAAATAAAACCAAAAATACCAAGTAACTGACAGAACAATTTTATTCTGCAGACTGCTTTGTAGATCTCCCTTCCAAGGCTGATCTGCAGAGGTTTTATATATTTATAAGAATATTGGATCAGCGGAAAAGCAACCTCATCCGTCACCTCCACAGCAGCTCCTGTTGCCTACTGAAGACTAAATTGACCTCCCGCAGATGCTCTTTTCATTTAAACAATTTATGTTTAACACTGGAAACAAAACATTTAGCACATTTAAAACTGCCTAAATGTGCCTTTTATAACAAAGATAGAGAGTATGTTATATTTACACCATCTCGGTTTTTCGTACTCAAACTTGAAAAGAATGCATGTGTCATATTAAGGGTTTTCCATGTGAACATTTGTTCTGTGAAGGGCTGATAGGTACTAGAGCACTGAATTTTGTCTGTTCTGTGATCTGATAGTGTCTCATGACCATTTAAAGGGAACTACATGAGTTAGAACATGATACTGTAGAATTAGATATCTATCTAGATAGATATCTAGATAGATATATAGATTCTCTCTCTCTCTCTCTCTCTCTCTCTCTCTAATATATATCTAGATATCTATATAGATATCTGTAGATAGATATCTAGATATCTATCTAGAGGATCATCCCGAAAAGCTAAAACTTGTGTGGTACTAACTTTTCTTACGTTGTTTAAATGTGCTGCCTGAACATGATAGAACAATGCAGATACTTTACCTCTTAGATGTTTGTATCCAAACAAAGATAAAGTTTCTATTGATGTTAATAGTCTAAACCAGTTTTTTAGTGGGGAGAAGGGTGTAATTTATTTTCATATTTATTAACTTGCCCTAGTTCCTCCTCTCCCTATGAGGAGAGGACTAGTAATTCCTGGAAGGTGCTGGAAAATACTTCTCTTATTTATCTCTAAGAAGGGTACTTGTAGGCTACTTGAATGAAGAGACTGTGCTGTTCCACTGGTCCTTGCTCTTCACATCATGTCTTAACTGAGGGAGAGACTGGTGCAATAACCAGAAGAGTTGAAATGAGAAATAAGCAGGACATTTGGAATCCAAATGGTAAGGTTTCATGAACATGTACTTTTCATGCCCTGAATGGAGAAAACATGGAGTACAAGAAAAACAAATGGACTGCCCTTTTTGCGTGCTTTCTAGTAACTACTGACTACCTGTGTAACCGAATTCTTTCAACGCTTCTCCGCATTGGTACAAAATGGTTTCAGGATCATTTTAAATGCTTCTCATTATCTGGAAAAATACTCCAGTAACTGCAGAAATTGCTTCCTATAAAACGTGCATAAATAGATATTGGTAACAGTCCTAGCCTTGTCTGATATTCACAAAATTTTCATGTTTGGTCCAGGTGTAGTACACGTTTCTTAGACAGCCCTCTGTTAGGGCATTTTAACTTATTTTTTGGTGTGCGCACAAAGTGAAATAAATGTTGCAAGGATGTTTACTCGTTCAAGTGACAAGCGTGTGTTTAGGAAGCTGTTAAAGAGCATGAGTAACTTCTAAAAAACTAGAAGAGTAAAATGTTGGTCACTGTTTTGATCTGGTGATTTTAAAGTGTCTGTAGCTTGAGGAAAATTTCAGTGTTTGTATTCTGGTTAGTTTGAAAGTGAACATTAATTTGGGTGTAACTAGTCTCACTAAATTACATGAGCCTAATGAATAAACTTCATTTAAAAAAATATACGTATTAGTCGAAAGCAATTAAATGAGTAGCTAATATTTACGTTGCTCTTTTTATATGGACCTAAAGCCTTTCTTATTTTGGAACAGAAACTTGGAGCTTAAAGGCTGATAGCAACCCCTTTCCGGAAGATACGCCGGATAGCTTTGGTGCAGGTCAGTTGTGCTTCTCAGAGGAGTGATGCCACTTCCTGGCTAAAGACTGCAGAAGATGATGTTCTAGCTCCCGGTGAAATTCTGCTAGGAAGGGGAGTGCAGCTATGGCAGAGCTCTGTGAACGAAAGGACGAGATGAGTAAGTGTGTGTGCGTGTGGAAACCTGTACTAGAGCATTTCCATACATGCCTACTGGAGATGATGAAAACAACTGTCAGGGGGGTAGAAAAGTCCTTGGAGAAGTTCATGTATTTCTTCGGTTTGGAAGAAAAATTGTCTAAAGCTGCTGCTTGCGTCAGATTTGAAATAATTGCGTAGTGTTGTCTTAAAGCCGACTGACTTGTGTACAGCGCCTTCCAGCACTAGCTGGTGGCCCAGAAAGTCACCACAGGCTCCTATATTCTGTCTAGGGCCGAACTCCTCTGCCACACCGTAGGGTCGGTACCAGTTACGCATCAGTTTTCTGGATTACTTTCTTTGCACTTTGTTTCCTTCTTCCAGAAACAAATCCTTATCTGCCTGTCTCGCAGCATCTCCTTTCTGTTTCATTTCCCACTGGTTTTGGGCTGCTTCCTCTGCACGTTTCGTGCTACGTGGGAACTATATGGCTAGATGCTTGGTTTTCCGATCTGTCTGCTGCTCCGCTTGCTACGGATCAGCACCGTGCCTGCTTGTGCTCAGTCCTCTTCTGCTTGTCTCTAGGCTAAATGGGAGTGGGGAAGCTTTGGGTCGGAAAAAGACTCATTTCTTCCAGAGGCCAGTTCCGTCACCCCGCTGCCTCTCTTTGCTGCCGGACAGTGCTGCTGCTTCTTACCTTGTCTTTGGGGTACGTGACACTCCTGCACCTCTGGGCCTATCAATCTTCCCATGGTTGCTCATTTTGCCAGTGCGTACAAAGGACCTTGCAGGCAGTGGTCACGCTGGGACCAAGTAGGCACCAGTGTTTAGCAGGTGAAGTGATTCTTAATTTCCTGTAAGCTTTCCTCGACATTTTCACTCTTCTGCTTTCTGCCCATCTAGTTTGCATACAGGGCTCCCACCCTTCTTCTCCCTTGTGAAGACCATGTGACTCTTCTCCGTGGGATCCAATGGGATCTGTAGCTGGGTGTTCAGCCCTGCTGTGCTTAACACAGTTTTTGAGGCATTCCATTTCCCACTCCAGTTCTGACTTGACCCTTGGGGCAAAAAACCCCCTGCCTTTGGAATTGCTTATCTTGGCCCTTCCCTAGGGAAACTCCCCCATCTTTTCTTTATTTACTGGAAATGGCTAAAAAAATATTTCTGAAGTCAGTCTTATGTCACGTGCATTGACTGCAGTGGCTGTCAAAGACAGAAAGCCACACGTGAGGGAAAGTGGCCGGCTGCCTGTGGAAGCGGGGGGGGTGTAGCTTTTTGGATTGGTGCAGAAACAGCCGGGTACGTAGGAGGAAAAAAATTTATAAAGCAGAAATGGCGTTAAGTCAACACATTAACTTGGAAGGATCTTGAAGCGCTGGGGACCAAGCAGAAGAAAGCTCAGCACCTGTAACCATGCTGATTAATGGGTCACAAGTGCCATTTTGAATAAGAATTCTGCACTTTGAGAGTTGAAAATAGAATTAAAGTAGAGTTTTGTGTGTTGGGGGAGGGAGGGTGTTGGCTGCTGTTGTTCAAGCCACTGAGGCTTGCAGTTCAGTGTTTCTCAGCGGTTAGGTTGCAGTTCAAGGGAAAGGGAGTGGGGGGGGCATGGGGAGGGGTAGTTTGGTTTTAAGAATTTAGAGCCAGTGTATCAAGTCTCCAGATTGGTTAGGAGTGTGGCTGCTCACCCTGCCCAGTAACTACGGCTGCGTCGCACACGCCTGCTGTGGAAGGATGAAGCTGGGGATAGCTGGTTCCTGACCACGGGGAAACAGTGAGGGAAGATGGCAGCAGTGGTTCCCGGAGCTTGGCAAACTGGGCATGTTAGCTCTTGGCCCTAAAGGATTTTAAGATGTTGAAGATACCAAACTTGAGGTAAACTGGTTTCTGGTTGATGCCTATTTTTTGTGCTAGTGCGGACAGGCTCATGTTAGCAACAAAAGGCGTTACCTTAAAACAGTGTAATCAAATGGTTGTGTGTGTAATCGGTTTTGTGTAGACGATCCTTTTTTTTTTCCCTTTTTTTCCTGACTTGCCCTTGCGTCAGTGTGAGCCCTCCCTGCTCCCCCACACTTCTCACTTCTTTTCCCCCATCAGGTCAGCAGGCGCGATGGGGGAAGGGTCATATTTGTTGGGAAAGCGGGCAACCCTAGTGTAAGTTGCAGTATTCTTGAAAGACTTGCTTAACACAAGTAAAGGCACTGAACTGCAGCACTTAACATGTATCAGGCATTGATGTATGTGATGATGTAATAAAGTAGCACCGAGTAAGATGACCAGTGACATTCCTTGATGTGCCACTTTTCATTTAAATCTTCAGGTGGAGCAGTGGGTAACAGCTTTCCTATTCTTGCATCTTCCTAGATTGTAAGCTGTGAAGGGCAGGACTCTGTAAAGTGTCTATGTACACTGTGGTGCTATCTTAAATAAATGACTCCGTTTAAAAAAAACACTTCTGGGTGTAACTGCTGTAATAGAAAATGGGCTGTTGGTTTTCAGAGAAGGCTGCAGAAAAATTATTTGCGTTAGTCTGTGCTGGGTAAGCAGCAGGACCCATTCCCTGGAGCTCACTGTAAGCCACCCAGCCTACTGGTCAAAAGCTCTGCGGGGGTCCTCTGTGCCTGAACTGGTAACTCCATTTGGGTCTGGCAGCCGCTTCATTTTGCAGTAAAACAGGAGAGGGCCCTCTGAAAAGGTTAGCCTTCACTTGTAAATAAGACCTTATTTATCTAATAAACTATCATCTTCTTGGCGGGCCAACGCTACTTGCCACCGGTCAGAATCATGCAGGTTATGGGCTAGCCTTTTAATCGCAGCTCCAGGAAGCAGGTCATGCTTTCGCTACAAATTTGTTCAATGAAAAGGCATTTCTGTGAAGCACAAGTCCTCTTAATTTTTCCACAGCTGAGGTGATTGAGGTATGACTCTCATTTTATTGGAAGGCACCCGCAAGTCAAATCATCCATAAGGGCTCCTAATTTGGGGCCCTGCTGGTACAATACTTCCCCTTCTTACTCTTCCGTAATTTTGTTTCTAACCTAGTTAAAATCTGCAGCAGCTAAGGTTCAGGGCTCTACCTGACCAAACAAATGTGGAACATGCCCTTACTAGCTGCGTTGTGTAAGAAATGACGCTCACCGTCTTTACAGTTAGCTCAAGAAAGCAAGCGCAATGCAATGTCATTTTAAGGAACTTTTTATTAGTAATGCATAAACAAGGAATTGCATTTCAGTACCACATAACATGAAAACAAGCAGAAGACAATTCTATTGCCTTTCTCTGTTAGAGCTGATGCCCCGGGTGTACCTGCAGCCGCACAGGCGGTACATGCGCAGTGACAGCACAGAAGCAGAAGTTCAAAGGGGAAGGGTTTGTGCTTTGGGCCTGTTAATCTCCAAAAAGTGCAGCTCCTGTTTGCGATTTTATTTTTTTCCTTTATTAAAGGAGGGGGTTGGGGAGGAGGAACCAGCTTTAACAGAAATACAGCTCAAATACACTCCTCATTGTATCTTCGTTTTGCTTTCTAATTCACAGGTAATGTAACCACCAGCCCCTTCAATAGAAACGTGCCCGTCCTAAATGTCTAAGCCAAAGTTGGGCCTTGGCTCTACCTGTCCTGTAAGCTGGGCCATGAGAATGCAGCCTCTCTGTATATACACACACGTCAACTTAACCCGTGTTTATTTCCACCAAACTTTGGAAGCCAACCTCCCGCAGAAGTTGCATCGACTCATGCCCGTGTCTTTTAATTCTAGATTTAGCAGCCCCTGAAATCCAATTTGACAATCCCACACCGCACTGTTTGGCCTACAGCCTGTCTTGCAAAAGCCGAAGTGTTGCTGGCTCCCGCTGTTAAGCACTGATGTGACTCTGGTGACAGAAACACAGGGAGGACCCGTAGCTTAATGTAAACGCTACAACTGCGTGGGAGGCACTAAGAACCTATTTTTTCATACTGGATGCTCACGTTATTGCACTTGCAGGGTTTTTTTAATTAAATGGGTCAATAATCAAACAGGTCTTTTCCAGCTGTGGCTGTACATGAAGTAGCTTGGCACCTTGAAAGACTATCTGCTTAAAAATGTAGGTTTTTATTAGCTATAGAAAGGACTATTCCAAATGGCTTCCTCTGGAAGCGTTCCACAAAAACCGTCTTGACAACCTTTGCAGACTGCAGCGGCTTCCATAATTATTTCGGGACACAGAGCCCAGGCCACCTGCGTACCTGACACTCGGTTCAGCCAGGCCCTGCCACTGCAAAACAGCCCGACCAGAGAAGAAGCTGAAAAGCTACTGAACTGCAGTTTAGCGCAGAGAGACAAGCAAAGCCACCGCCACATAAAACTTGCTGTGTCTGTTTGACAACTATTTAGCTCCATCTCCCGATTTTGCCCTATGACATTCATTGAGTGCAGACTACCATGGTAAAACTCATTCACAAATCTTTGCTTGTCAAGGTGGTGTAAAGTTTCAACTCTCTGGAATTCAGTGCTAATTGCTTTCAAGTCCCGAAAGCTGATGGAAGCTTGCAGTGCAGGATCCTATTGGCTCTGACACTGAGCCCTCGCCTCTTTACCAGCGCCTCTCAAAATTCTTTGAACAGTTGTAACCACGTTGTAGTCCCTGTTTTTGCAGATGGGGACCTGGGGCACGGACAGGCTCACAGCTTGTGCCAGGTAAACTGAGCAACGGGAGCAGCTCTGGGATTTTTCAGCGTCAAGCTGAGAAGGCAGGGAGGGCCACGGGCTCCCTCTGCTCTGGGCTGCCGGAGCTTGTGGGTGCCGCTCAGTGCCCGCCCCTCGTACACGGCAGCTGGCACCGGCTCTCCCAGCAGGAGGGGGCTGCGGCGCTGGCCTCGATCGAGCTGCCATGAGGACAACGCTCATGAACTTACATGTCAGGAAACGGGGTTCTGTGTCTTTGTGTATCACGTCAGACTGAGCTAATGCCCCTCTCCCGTTGTTTTCCTACCAGGAAATTTTGGTGAATAGTAATTTCAGGTACCCAAAAAATCTGAAACACAGTAGTAAAAACCAGACGGAAACAACAAAACAGATCTTTATAGCTGGAATCAATATTCATAAACATTCTCAGATTGGCCTTAAGATACATACATACAAAAGAAGAAGAAATAAACCAGAGCAGCTCCAAGTTATCAACATGGAAATACTATAAAATTTTATGGTAACGTTAACAAAATCCATACGCTGTAGCACCAGAGCGTACAGTCGCAGCACCTTTCCCTCACGCCTGTGCTGTCACTGTTTCACAGATGAGACTGAGCTTGTAAGAAAGACATTCCCGAAAGGTGTAGAGAGCTGCTGGATGAGGTAAAGCATGAAGGTGGCAGCCAGGAGTCTGAAGTTGGAGCTTCTAAATTAGTTTTAACCTACAGAGCATGCAGCCAGTAACTAACCATGGAAGCTGATGCTGAACTCGCCCGGGGAAAGAGGGGAGCTTGAAAGAGAAGAGAGCCCAACATAACAGTTGTGATAAAAATATTCTCTCCACTTCTGGTTTAAAAACTAAATAATCAAAAACCTCTCCGAAAGACTGCCAGCATTTCCCTCCCAAAGATGAGGGATGGAGATTTGCCAAAGCCTGTACCACATGCAGGACAAGCGCGCCTCAGCTACAGACCCTCGGTGTTGGAAGTAGCGACACGCTGGTAACGGAGGGAGTTGGCTGGCAACGATGACTAGGTGCTCGTCACATCACTGGGGTTACACAAGCAGTTTTATTGCTATTCTAAGAGTACTTTGACATGTTTCCATCCCTTCATGCGGCCCAGCCAGCGTTCAGCTGTTATTCAATCATTTTCATTAACAATTCTTTGCCAAAAGAAACGTCTGACTGATCTTACAAAACTGTAAGAGCATGAAAAAGAAAAGGAGAGAGACGGAACCTTTAAATCAGCTTCCACATGAATAATTAACACAGACAAGGGCTATAACGGAAAGGCATTTTATTTTCGCCAGGTAACACCCCTCCCTGTATGGGGTGAAGTAATGGGGAAAAGGGAAAAAACAACAACCCCCCAAAGCACTATTGTCACCATGAACGTTTGAAACTTCGGCTTTTAGACAAGTGAGAGCTGCAGCAAAGGCCTGCTCGCTTCCTCCATCGCCGCCGCGAGGCAGAGCTGGTTTTTAATTCTCCACAACCAGGTTCACATACAAAACAGTAAGACCGATGCTGCCAGTGGCATTTTTAACTCCTTGGGTCTCCTGTGATGTATTTAAACAGACCTTGGGCATATTAATAAAGCTAAAAAAAATCAAAAGATTTTTTAAAATGCATGGAAGGGAGCTCACTGTGCTAGTCCCACATTCTTTTCGGCAGTAATTCACTCTAAAATGCCTACGGAGTGCAAACTGTATTAGGGGGCTGAAAGCGTTAACTCTAATAAAGATAATAGCCAACACACATATAAATAAGACTCATTTCCTTTTTAAAACATCATGGGAAAGTCAATTCCCATTGCATGATTGATGGAGGCTTCCTAAATATTAATAAATATATTACACATATTTACAAGCTTCTGATTTCATCCTCTGACGCTAATGTGAAGTTCAGACCGTAAATAGGACATGCTGGGCAGCACCGCAGGGTACGCAGGCAAATGGCTGCAGTGGATTTGGGATGCTAGCGCAAGCAGCGAGATGGAAAGCTAAAAATAGCCCACTCCGCAGCGAGCCAGGCAACCAGCGAGCTGAGCTCCTCCAGGCTTTGCGTGACAAACCACCCCGCTGCTTTTTCTTTTGTGGAATGAAATGCCAGGGTAATGTGGAGCAACTGTGGCAGGGGGGAAGGGATGGGAGGGAAGGGGAGAGGCAGCCCTCCGCACCACGTTTCCTGGAGCCTGCCGCAGTGTGTGTCAGCAGCCCGGAGGGTTTTTTCCAGGGAAACAGGGAGGTTATCCAGGCCCTGCCCCGTGGCAGCTCTGCGTGAGCAAGACGGAGCAATTTGTACAACCACCGTGGTGGTGTTCGGTGTTTGCGCCCTGCCCGGCGCAACAGGGCTCGGCCCAAGCCAAGGGCTGCTGGGCAACCCGGGAAGGCAAAGGCTGGATCTCGAGGCTCCACCGCCTCCCCAGAGCCGCCCCGGCCACTGCCAAGGTGGAGGGGGGCACAGGCGTGCCATGAGGCGCTCACTTGCCTTCGCACACTCAGGATTTACTTAGTCCTTGATCCTGCCTGCTCTGCAACGTCCTAAATCCCTCTCAAAGGGGAAAAGAGACGTGCGGGATACCCTGCGCCTCAGTGGCTTGAGGGTGCCCGGGAAGAGGACTGCGAGCAGAGGACTGAGCGATTGTAACATGTGGCTGGGGCACTGCCAGGAGCAAATGATAAGAACAACAACAGGGGAGATGCAAAGTGAGATTTCGTGCATTTCCTTCAGCCTAGTTTTCCTGATGCACTGTGCAGCAAACACACGGCCTGGTTTTGGCACAGAAAGAAGAAAAAGTGCTGATGTGACTGAGATCAGGCGACTCCTCCAGCAACAGCAGACCTTTCCAATCAGCCTGTCTGTGCTGCTCACCTCCTGCGATCCTACATCCTTCTCTCACGCCAGTATTCCAGGTGCTTTAACGTGCAAGATGCTTCTCCAGAGGTACCCCGAGGAGAGGGCCATGACACCTGACCTTACACGGACAGCTACGAGGGAGAGTTAGCCTTGAGCCCTGCTTTTCCTGTTCGCATTGGTTCAGAAAAAATTAAAAACGTTATTTCAGTAAGCCCCGCATATGCAAAAATTCTTGTTTTCCGAGGGGGCATTTAAAGAAAAATAAGGATGGATGAGTCTCTGGGAAGGTTTAAGGAGACTTTTGCGTGTGCTTTTCAAATCAACTTAAAAGATATGATATGAGTGGCTGCTCCGAAGGCTGCAACGTAACATGCAAATACACTTTGAAGGGGAAGCCTTGTTCCCCTGGGCAGCGGGAGGCAGCCCGCAGCGGGACTGGAGCCCAGCTACCGCATGGGAGCCAACCACCCCCGGTGCCCCACGGCCCCCGCACCGTGCCGTACCGGGGCTGGCGGGGCAGTCTGCCTTCTCTTGGGCTTTTCAATGCACGAGATTTGGACAGGAGAATCTGTTTTGATTAATAGATCTTTAAAGTCATGTTACAGAAATCCAGTCCCAGCTACTTTGGAGCAGTTCTGAGGTATCTCTCATTAATCCGAAGTATAGAAATGTTAATAAATAGATCGGAAACTTTTCCGCTATGTCATTCTATAATACACTGCTATATAGATATTAAATATGCCTCAGGGTATTAAAAAATTTATGAAAAAGTTACAGTAGTTGATTTTCAAGTATTAATAACTTGGCTATGTTAGCTTGTTTTTAAATACCAAAATGATCTGGCCCCGAATTACTGACTAAACTCTGGCTATGCTTGAATTTTTAAAAAGTATTTTGAATATAAAAAAAGTGCAAAAAAGCATGAGATGTCAGTTAACGTAACATTGTTGGAACTTCTAAACAACTAGTCTAGCACTCTTTTGTGAGCGAATTAAAACGAGAAAAAGAATGAAAAAAGGTAGGAAAAAAAAAAAGAGAGAGATTGCTCCCAATCTGAGACAGCACCGTCCCAAATTTCAGCAGAACATCAACTTTTACAGCCAAGTTCTAAACCCCAGAAAAAATGGGGTTACCAGTGGATATGCTGTCAGACGTAACTATAGCAGTATGTGTGTGCCCCGTTATAATACAAATGTACACCTTACCCACCGTTTTCTCTGAGTAACCATGAGAACAACTTTACAGCTATTCAGTTAAAATTAGCAGCCTCCCTTATTTCCCATCCTCCCCATAAACTGTACAACTCTGTCTACTACTAAAATTCACTGCTACTAGTAGTCATCATCATACATTCAAGATAGAAGGTAAACTACTAAAACCTGCTGAGGAGACACTCAGAAGTACACTAAGGCTTAAAAAGTACAGCAGCTCAGGGGAATGGCCAACCACACGGGCGAACAGCTTCGTCGCGTATTTTGCCCTAGGATACAGGCATTGTCAAGTCCCGTGCTGAACCCTGATCTCAGAGCAACCGAAACAGTTCAAAGAAAGATGGTTTTGACCACGGTCGCTCACACCCGGTGTCTGGCGCGCGATACGACCCTTTGCTGTTTCGACTAGGACGTGAGCATTACTAGGGTGGTAATGCCAATATGACTGACTGTTTGCTACCGTGCCAACACTGACACTTTGTTAGATTTGGTTCTCCATTAAACGTATGTTTTCAGCTCATCTCCTGAAAAATGGTACAAAGCATGGTTAAAAAAAAGATTGAAAGCAAGAAAAGGCTTTCTAGTTTCAACGCACACATACAAAAGAGGCAACAATTTCAAACTATTGATACTCTTCCAGTGCGAGCAGCTGACCCGTTGTGTATCATTCTGCACAGATCTGAACATAGCGTTCTGCGTCTCTGGGAACCGCTGGAGTAGGAAATCCTGTGACTTAATGCAAATTCAAACCAGTCAAGTGAAACGAAGCAACAGAACGATAATCCAGTTTCAGTGACCTTGCTCATGGATGATGACCTCATGAAGACTAAAGCAAAGAAAAAGGCACAAGGCTCAGATCTCATTGATAGTCCTTTCAGAGGGGCAGTATTCAGAGGTTCCCGGCGACGACATGTAGAAGGACTGAGTTTTCCTTTTTAACCTGGCTCGCTTGTTGGCCAGAGATAGGCTGCGCCGGCTTGAATTGATGATTTCTGAAATAAACTTCTTGCAGTCCACGCACACCTCCATCGTGCTCCAGTCCTCCATTAATTCTTTGGGAAACTCCTCGTGTGACTTATCCACAGATTTGGACCTTGAGGTCAACCTGAAAGGCAGAAGAGCGGGACCTGTCACATTATTTAGCAGCATGGCAGTGGGCCCCAAGGGACGCCCTCAGGAAACAGCACATCAGAAGGGTCTTGATTCAAATCTTCCTTTCTCCTGTCCCCAAAATGACACCAGGAGACCAAACACTGGAGAGGACAGCTTCTGCCTAGTTCGGCAAGATTGCAGGGTCACTAACTGAGGGCACGTGTAACGTTTACCTTGACAAAAACAACCTTACTAATAACTATAAATAGATGAGGTCTTTGGCTAATTTGACACAGCATCATAGCACTAGTGATTTATGCAGAGGGTTTATACTGTAGATACCCTCAAAAAGGAGCATTTCTTTTATATTTAATTTCTGGGATTAGCTTTGACAACCATCTGTGTATAAGATATAAAACCAGTAGATAACTTCATAATGTCAAAGTGAAAAAAAATGTTGAAAATTAAAATGAGAAAAATTAGGGGGAAAAAAGATAAATCCGTGCAAGACATCATTGAAATCATTGAATTCCCATTCAGTGAATGATCCTAGCTTGCAAGATTTATCTCTGGAGAGTCTATTCACACCAGAAAAAGACATGCTAAGGGTATTTTTGCAGAGGTGCTACAGAAATAGTTGTCCCAGATTCATATTATTTTTCACCTGTAATGCGAAAAAGGTTTAAGACACACTGTTAGTATTGCTATTTCTCTAAATCAAAGCAACGAGTGGACGAGACATGGATTTTCAGGCTTCAGAAAAGTTACTACAAGCATCAGAAACACTGACAACTACAAAACAGGTAGATGGTAATTAATGACTGATAACTCAAGAGGAAACATTTCGGAAGCATTTCCAACAGACACACGTGAGCTAGGGTTGTTTCTCACCTGGACATGCTCCGCAGCGATCGGTGGTGACTGGTAGAGGGTTTCTCTGGCCTCATAAAACTTTCTCCTCTTTGCAAGGTTGAAGGTCCCAGTGAGAAGATGGGGAGAGTAGAATATGGCTTTGATGGCAACCGCATCTGTTGTGAGAATAACAGAAGGAACGTGCATCATCATTACAAAGATTATAGCTTTTCAGAAAGGGTCTAACCATAAGATTATTTACTTACTTTTTTGCAACACTGTGAGCATACAGGCCTGTGTAAGAAAGCAAGAGCATGAATCATTTCATTGGGCAAAATTCCACTTAAATCAAGAATAAGGGATAAATGTTTTCAGGAGTTAGAATCCTCCCCTTAAACGAACATTTTTATTTTTAAAGCTTCTTCAATGTAACAACTTCAATCAGAACATGAAGCCAAAAGCAAGGAGAAATGCTAAACAACAACTACAGCTAAATTAAAAAATAGAAGAAAAAAAAAAGAAGTAGCTGTTTTTCCTCTAAAGAAACCTCCTTTACTAAGTGACACAATAAATTAGTGATTCCATCCATCTCCAGACTTATTGTCTCACTCTTCAACTTAAAATTTTTCATTCTGCCTGCAAATTATTCCTTTTCCCTTCTCCACCCACCAATACTCCAAAAATAATCCAAAAGGTAAATTGCCTTGAAATGGTTCCCACAACAATAGAGATTATGGAAGCATTGACTGGGGTCAACACTTATTTATTATAAGTGTTGAATAAATTCCATCTCACTCTCCCATGAGCGTAAAAGAACAAATGGGTGTTTCTCTCACTTTTAGCCTAGAGTTTCAGTTCAAGGAAACAATTCTGTCACTTAGGAAGGATCTGGTTTTGCATAATTTTTTTTAACCTCGACTGTTACGGAAACAAAAATCAACAGTATGCAGCAGAAACATTTGGGGGTTTCTAACATATAAATCAGTATTTTTCCCTCTGAAACAGTACTCATTTATTAACAGATATTAAATATTTACCTCTTACAGAACTGACAAGTGTAAGACCAGGTAAAGAAAGAAAACCTTCTTGTTCGACAGCAAAAGCAAAGCTAAAAGAAGAACAGAGGAGTCCACAACGTTAGGCAAAGTCCCGCACAATAATGACTTCATCTATCAGTTGCCATCAGTGAGACCACAGTTGCAGTACTACATCCAGCTCTGGGGTCCCTACTTCTCAGATGATATTGAAAAGAATGATCCAGAATTGTATCTTCATATATTTAGAAATACTCCTTAAATTTTTTACCTAAATTAAATACTTGCCGGTTAATTATTAACTTATTTTTACTCCTCCCTCCGTGACGTTTATATCGTTACTACACAAAAAAGCAATGGGAAAGTAAGAGTAACAGCCCTAAGGAAGGGTAACTGTTACAACTGAAAAACACAGGAACAAATGGGCATAAATTCAGCCATGAATACATTTAGGCTGGAAATTGTTCCTAACCATCTGGGTCAAGGTCTGGGACACAAAGTTTTTGCCTGTGATGATTTTCTTCCAATCCTACGTTCTTGAACACTAGAGGAGGTGCAGGAAAGAGCTATTATAACAATCTTACTTGAGGAAAACCTGCTTTATGGTGGGATAACAAATGCCATCTATTGGGTTTATTCAAAGGAGGTAGGGATCACAGCTTAAGAACATTCCTAGGAAGGAAAGGCATTGAACAATGAAAAGTTTTGCAGTCAAACAGAAGATGACATACTGAGATCCAAAGACTCGGGTGATGTTAGATAAATTTGGTTAGAAATAAAAGTGAACAATTTTAATAGTGGGGTAAATTAATGAAAGCATCAACTTACTTTGCGATTTGATAAAAGCTCATTACTAAGCTTTGTATATCATGACAATATGCAGCAGCTGACTCTAATGAATGACATTTTAAGATTCTTGTCCCTCTACCTTAAATGTATTAAATCTTTACATTAAATCTGCGTACTAGACACAGGTAGGCCTGTACGTAAAATACACTGTGAAGTCAAAATACACTTGCTGGAGGTGTCCAAGA